>NC_142167.1:11941348-12164419 GCF_029865625.1 Vigna umbellata | reverse complement strand
AAAACTAATCTTCCATCTCCAAATAATTATAACTTAGAAACAACACAAACATTAGAAAGCAATTCATAATTTCAATAATTTGAGAATTTGACACTTTTGGAATTTCAAAATTTGTAAAATCAAATTTCAGAATATGATAAAATCGGATTTCAAAATCTAAAACACATATTATAGAATTTCAGAATCCATCTCCCACGTATTATAGAATTCAGTTTTGACGGATTTCAAAATATAGCTTTCATATATTTAGGCCTCGTGAATTTCATATTCTAGACATTCTGGATTTCTTAATTTGTCTTCTCCGAATTTCGTTTCATCATTTCAAATCCGGTTGAAGAATAACCCACTACACCCCAATCATCCAAAAATAATAATGTTTAAAACGCAAAAATCAAAATATTACCTCGTACAATAATGAACTTAAAGATTAAACTTTGTTAAAAAAGAAGAAAACGACAGAAGTCAAGTGATGAATGCAAGACGAAAAAGAACAAAGAAGAGATGAAGTTGTGGTGTGCGACGCAAAAGCTCGAAGAGAAAGTGAGAGGTGCATATAAAAGAGAGGGAAAAAAACAAGGAATTAGGGTTTTTACCCTTGTAAAAATCAAAGATTCAGTTAAACAGTAAAAAGGATAATATGGGAAACTTGAAAAAGGTGGGAGTACAATAAGAAAACTTGGGAGTGAGAGAAGAAAGGCCTTTATATAATTATGATTTTGGATTTCAATATACAAATTTCATGTTTATTAAAAAATCTCACATCTATTAAAAATAATGTGAAATTATATTAAAAAGGTGGATGTGTGATAATGTGAGTTTAAAAATAAGAGAGTAAGAACCAAACAAAATGGAAGATCAAAAGCCAAAAAAGTGAAAGTTTAAAATGTAAAGAAAGAGGAATAATATAGAAGAAGCTGAAAAAAGAAGAACAATAGCTGAGATGGAGGAGGAATGAACAAAGGTACAAGAAGAAGAACAAAGAGGAAGAAATAGAATAATAGTCACATACTTGAAGATACCTCTGCTACTTACTATCCACTTAAGTCTCAATTTGTGGTCGTGTAGTATAAGTAGGTTTGAAAGTTCTTGTATTACACCCAAATATTTGCGGCTAATGTTGGTGTCTTCGAATTTTATTTTCTTTTTCTTTTTCTTTCAACTCCATGTTTGTATGAAGTGGGCAAAATATATAGAAAAATGATTATATGAAAACTTGTTTTTTCTTTATCTAGGCAATTCACAATTATGTTGTAATCATAACAATAATATATATATATATATATATATATATATATATAATATATATAGGTTCTATATTTTATTTTATCTTTAATTATATTTTAAACTTCAAAAATAAAAAAAAATGTGATAATAATTAAAGGAGATACACATTTAATATTTTTAATTTATTCTTAATTATATTTTTAAAAAATGTATCATATATTAAAAATAACTATAGTATAATCACTCACTATTTTTTTAACCACTATTATTAATATTTGGTTTCCTTAAAATAAATAGTGTCTCTCTTTTCGTTAGTAATAAAATAATAATAATATTTAAACTAAATAAATAATATTTTGACAAATAACTGAATAGATGATTATAAACTAATTAAATAGATTATAATCAACGTTAATGGTTGGAAGTCCCACTTCGACTAAAGATAAGGTCAATTTATAATATATAAGTGGGTTCAAACTTCATCTTATAAGACGATTTTGTAAGATTGAGTTAGGCTTAAAGTTCACTTCTTAACATGGTATCAGAACTATGGTTAGAGTCTATCCTAGCAATATTTGTTATTTGTTGGGTATCTTGTTTCATCCGTTATCGGATTGTTATCAAACCACCCATTAGTGTCTAGTCTCACGCTCGAGATGATATCTATACCTCGGTGTGAGGGAGTGTATTGACTAGAAATAAACCTAATTTATAATATATAGATTAATGCAAACCTCACCTTATAAGTCCATTTTGTAGAATTGAATTAAGTTTAAAATCCACCTCTTAACATTAATATGTCAATATTTGATATAATATAATCATATATTGACTATGACGATTTGTTAGGTATCCTCTAACACATAAAAAATGGGTCTCTTCTTACTTAGGTTCTACTACTTTTAAGTTAATTTCTTTTACTGTTTCATAAAACTACATATTTAAAATAATTTTAAATATTACTATACTTAGTTATTTAAAATTAATTTTACTAAAATTACCTTTATTCAACTCTATGCTAAGTTCTGTGTACTTCGTTAGTTCTAAATTTATTGATATGGTTGGCCATTTTTAAATTATAAAATCAATATGTTTTACAAATTTTAATGTAGTTAATTTTTTCATATCACTCTATTTAAAATAAGTAGATTTATTCTTTTCGAGATGAATGCTACCCTTTTAACAATAAACTATATTGTAATAATTTATATCAAATAAGGTACTTCCAATTAAATATATCCATATCTTAACTTTGTAATTTTTTTTAATCTATATACAGTAAGCTTAAATTCATGTCGTTTACTACATAAAAATAAATAAAACCAATAATTTTATTTAATTGTTGTGTAAAATTAAAAGGTGGAACCAAATTTTAAATTAATGAGCCATAACAAAAACAAATTATCATATTAATAGATATAATGACCATAAATTATTTTAATATTTATAAAATAATACATGTAAATGACAGCTCTAAACATTATATTAATATACATACTGTATAAATACGAAATGATAATTTTATCTAACATTGAAATAAAATCTAAATAATTTTTAAGTTAATCCAAAATATTCATCTTAAAACTTAAACACCAAATAAAAAACACATCTAAAAACTATTTTAAACTCAAAACACAATTTAAAATCATAAAATAAAAATTATTGTATGGTATGACCGTTCCGTCAGCCATATATCAGACAATCAACTTTCATTTAGATTTGTGAGTGAGTCATCGTCAGGATTGGACAGTAAAAAAAAAGTGAACCACTCAGTCATGAATAAGAACAATTAACTTTAATACTAACAAAGTTAGAGATAAAATATAATTACTCACAATCAAATTGTATTTAAGCTCATATTTATTAAAAATCAACTCAAAAATTTATAAATATGAAATAAGAAAGTAAGTGATTTGAATTGATTACACCATTAATACTTGAACTACATGTATTCAATTGACTTTCAAATCTTAAATAACTCACTTAATGTTTATAAATTGTTGACCTAAATCCCATTTCTCAAAATAATTATTATCCCTATTAAATTACATTATTGATTTAACAAGACTCAAAAAGGAGAACAAAATCACCAAATTGGACATATTTTCCCAACTCCATTTTTGTTTTAATTGTGTCGAGCCATCTTTTTTATTTGAGTTAAAGTGTTAAATACTAAATATTCATCTTAAAACTTAAACACTAATAAGAAAACACAATTAAAAATTATCTTAAACTCAAAACACAATTTAAAACCAAAAAATAAAATTTTTGTAATGTGTGACGGTTCCATCAATTACATATCATATAGTCAATGTTCATTTGGATTTGTGAATGATCCATCATTAGGATAAGACTGTAAAAAAAAGTGAACTGAATAAAAACAATTAACATTAATCTTGATTAACTTGGAGATAAAATGTAATTACTCACAATTAGATTGTATTTAAGTCGATGTTAACAAAAATTCACTCCAAAATTTATAAACACGGTGTTAAGATAAGAAAATAGATTATTTGAATGGATTACACCATTAATACTTAAAAGAGTTGACTTTAGACTTTTTGAACAATTTTAACAAGCAATTAAGAAATAATTTAGACTATAAGATAATTTTCACACTTAAATAACTTCCTTTAAAATTAAGGTTAGATTGCTAACCTCCATCATTCATCACAAAACAATTATTATCTACCATCAAATTATTAATTTAACGAGATTCGAAAAAGATAATAAAATCAACCCAGTGGTATATATTTTTCCAACTCCATTTTTCTTTTAATTGTGTTGAGCCATTTTTTTTTTGAGTTAAAGTGTTAATTTTTTACCAACGGATAAGTCGTATTTTTAGTAATTTGATTGGTACCCAGTTAAAATTTTTTAAGTGAATTAATATTTGACAAGTCAAACAGACTCAGAAACTTGGACTCTGGAAAATGATTGAAAAGAAAATAGGCATATTTAAAAAGAAATAGCTTTTAATATTGAGAAACGAAAACGAGTATTTATTACTTTTATAGAAAAAAAAGAAGGTACTGTGAGCAGCGTCCTCTGTTTAAACTGTAATGTACTTGTGTCTGAGGGAAGGATGGAGGCAGAGGGCACTAGTAATTGCGAGAAATAAAAGGGGAAATGAAATAAAATAAAATAATAGGAATAGCATGGCATGCACATTGAATTTTCTACTTTATCGGTTTCTACACAATAGATTGAGAACAAGAGATTTGAAAGATCCTCAAATCCCCACAAAACACACCAACAAACACCTCTTACCAGGCTTTTTCAGACACTGCCTTTTCTTCCTTCCTCCTTCTTTACACTCATCAACACATCCATCACATCCATCCATGCACATTCTCAAACATCTTTTTTTTTTTAATTATATTTGTTCAATCTATGCTATGTCCTCTATATTATTATCTTGTCTCTCTTATTTCACCAATAATTATAAGTTATTTTTCTTAATTTAATAAATGGTAACTGAAATAGATACAAAATTTTGGACATGTAATTTTACTTTTTCAAAGAGCAACAATTATATTGGAAAAAAGTTGTGTCTCTCTTGGAGTAATTTAATCAATCGATACATACATACATATATATATATATATATATATATATATATATATATATATATATATATATATATATATATACACACACACGTATATATAAATGAAAAGTGAATTAATGTTATAACTAAACTAACTATTTAATGTTGATGAATTTGTGAAATGAACTTTTAAACAGAATCATAATGGTATATTACTTTAAATAATAGGTAATTTAACCTTTTTTTTTTATTATTTAAAGATAGTTAGGTAAGTGTGATTATACATCCCTTGAACTAAACACTATCATTTATGCATTTATTTGTACCTAGTTTTCTTTTTAACAAAATAATTAAACACAAAATAAACTTAATTTGTTTTCACTTCTGTTTTCCTTTTGCTTTCATTTTAATCTTTTCTTACCTCTTTTAGTTCCACTTCTTCTCGTATCCACACCTTTCATTATTTATGCTTTTTATCTAAACTTAGGATTTGGTATTTAAGCCTTTCTTGGTATAGGGTACACATGTATATGTGAAAAAAAAACAATAATAATAAATTGGAAAATGTACTTTTAACTCTTTAATTTAAGAGAAAATAATAAAAACAACCAAATATAAATTACAGAACAACTTTCTCTATTTTAATAAAAAAAATGGCGTGTTTATTTAAATGACAAAATTTATTTATCTTTTATAAAGGAAAAGAATCCACAGAAAAATAAATTAGCTTTCAAATATTAGGGTGGAATTAATTAATTTTAACGTGTTGCAAAATATTATTATTTTTTAAAATAAAATAAAAGATGTGAAATAATTTTTAAATGATTTAGCTACGGATAATTTAGTTTTTTTTATTAAATATACGTTTGTATTAATGTCAAGTGAATGTCATATTAAAATGGGCTTAGTGGATTCTAATAAATCTCCTTAATATTAAATGTTAATAAAATTAGCTTAGCAAACTTTAAGTCATACCTAACTAATTTATTTTTAATAAGTGAAAAATTTATGTTAATGTGAGACTAACACATATTAAGTCGATATTAACTAAAAAATAATATTAATATAATTTTAATGGATCCAAATTTTATTTATTTATAATATGTATATTTATTTAAGTTATTATTAACAAAATTGACATTGTTTTTTACTTCACTATTTATTTAAGTTAGTAAAAATTATACTGAAGCTTATTTAACACTGTATTACATGTTTTTGATTTTGTGTGTTTTTATGATAACAAATAAAAATAATAGATTAATTTTAATCTAAAATACGTATTTAAATATGATAAATCTGTAATATTCAATTTTTTTCTCCCATTTTTTATATAAATTTGTATGAATTGTTTCCTTCAGCTACATTAATCTCTTTTATTTATATATATTTTTTTCTGATCTTCTTCATTGACTCTTTATACCCTTGTCTTGATTACTTTTGATTTAATTTTTGTGGAGGTTGAAAGAAGGATGTTGAAAGAGGTAAATTTTGTTGAGGAGCATAGAAGATTTTCTCCGGTACATGCGCGTACGGTACATTCAGAGCAGTTTAGAAGAGATGAATTAAGAGCATAGATAATTTAGATGGTGAGATAGCAGTAGGGTTGTGCTTTCCGAAACTAAAAAAAACTGGAATAAGATGAGATTTATATTGATTGATTGATCTGGAAGAGTGAAAAATGAAGATGAAAATATAAAAGGGTGATGGTGGTGACGTTTCATTGAGTTTAAAAAAGATGGATAAACAAAAGAGTATAAAGGTTTGTTTTAAGTACAGTTGGTGTCATGTGTCATGTGTCATGCATGCTTAGTTAGGAGTGAAAGGTGAAGAGACTAGACCTTGCAAGAGATTAATTAAGTAGCTTTCTGCTCATTTTTACTGCCAAATGTGCCCACTGCCTCTAAACTTCTGAACTCTGTACTCTTTCTATTCAGGTTTAATATTGCTCACAAGCCCCTAATCTTACTCTACTCCACTAGCCTCCTCACTACACTTTTCTCCCTCTACTTAATTCTGCATTTGGTACAAATAATTCCAACTTTATACCAACTTTTCGCCACCTACCTCCTACCCTCCCTTCATCTTTCTCTCCCCCTCTCTAACATTCAATTAAATCCTCAATCTCTTTTCTTCTTCTGCATTTCCACTTCCTATTCAACTCACTTCCTTCTCCTCTTCTCATTCCACCCTTCTACCTCAACAATTTCACATTCCTTATTTTATTATTTCTATATCACTCGTAAATTTCCTTTAATATTAAAAAAGCTCGGTTGTTGACATTTCTTTCAACCATTAATGCAACATACATTTTCTGAATGTAAAGAAAACAATTGTTTCAATTTTTTTTGTTGTCCGTATAACACAACTTATGAATATATATTTATATATATATATATATATATATATATATATATATATATATATATATTGGTCCTTCATTTCACTTTTTTTAGGTTCTTTTTCACAAACACAATGATTACCTAAACATATATAGTATACCTTAATATTTATATGAATTGAAATTACAATGTACCTCAATTATTCAAAGGATGGGATTTTTCCCGGATAGTACTGTTTATAAAATATATATATATATATATATATATATATGATCCTTTTTATTTAAAAGAAACATGTATGGTTCGGATTCAGTCTTTGAATAGTCAAAGATATGACCTCTAGTCATATCTTTGAATTATGACCTTTATTATGTCCAATTTACATGTGACGAAAATTTGTTTTATAATTCTAACTTGATTTTCCTTCTTTTTTAAAAGTAGAAATTGAAATAAAATTAAAATTATTTTCAAAACTTTTTTAAATAAACTTTTGAAATAAATAAGGAAACAGTAATTAAATAGTTAATAGATAATTTCAATGTTAATAATTTTTTTTTGTTTTCAAAGATTTAACCATTATTCGTATTAATAATTAATATTATCAATTAAAGTTTAATTTAAATATAATTTAATAAATAAAGTTACGTTAACCATTATTGATATTAATGTTATTTGAAAAACAGAAACTGAAGTGAAAAGTAAGAATTGAGATATATTTAGTAATGTGGGAAAAATTTCCAAAGAAAGGGTGGGTTTTTACTATAGTTATTGCATTTTTATAGAAAAATGTTTCGAGGTTTTGCTCTCCCATCCCTTGGCTGCTTTAGTAATGTCGTATGATGAAGAGGCAACAAGAATGACTTCTAACTCAATGGAAAGTTGGGAACAGCCCAAATGTTGACAAAACATGCAAGTACAATTTCAACTTGACTACCTATTGCCACCAGTTATCAGTTATCACCGCGAGTACTAACAGTCAGATTCCAAATAATAGTAAAAGGAATAAACAAGTGGAGCTATATACCAATAACACACTTCTTCAACATTAAGCCCACTGCCATTTCAATTATCATCTTTTTTTCTTCCAAACAATACCTCCTTCCAAGATTTTACTCATTTTTTGCTGCACACACTGTTGATATCGACGTGTCTTCCGTTTTCATTTGGTTCTTCTGCAGTTTCCAGTCGGAGGAGATAAGGAAAAGACGCAGTTTTATGATTCAATAAGTAACCAAAAAGTTAAACCAGTGTGCATGTATGGCTTTAACGTTGTTTTATATTAAGAAAATACTTCTTCTGCTATTAAAGCGAGACAACTTTCATATATCCTCCTTTGATTTTTGAAAAAAGAATTGTTGTTTCCCTCTCGATATGTTTGATATTGCTTCCTGTTTGAAAAGTTGTTTACAAAGATATCTTCTACTTTTAAGATAATCATGAAAGAAATATAAAAGAGATAAAAGTTTGGAATAAATTACATTCTGTAATGAACAAAACTGGGTAGAATATTGTTTTTTATTTTATTTTTTATAAAAAAGACTAACTGTTCTGGTGGATTTGAATATATGGAATCATCTTAATGATATCTGATTGTAAGGGGCGAATAAAGTTCTCAACTTCCCTGTTAGGAACACATTTAATAATCTTGCACATAGAAAGCACTTGACCCTTGCCATATACAATGGATGATGACACGGTTGTCTTTTTTGGGATGAGGGAATCCCACAGGGCTTACATGAGCATGGATGGCGACGCTTCTGATCGGATCTTTCTCAGATCAATGGATCAAGTTAGGAGTTAACAACCATCAATTTCACCAAATTTTCAAATAGCTAGATCTTATATATATATAGCACCAAAATTATGCATACATATACAATTTACACAATTTTTTTCCCTATATATTTCATTCCATTACACTATCTATTTCACTCACATTTTACTTTATTGTTTTGTTTTATTTTTTATAAAGATGCAAGGCAGAGTTGGTTTGGGGGCTTTGATGTGAAATTGAAATCACTTACATGACAAGATTCTAACTCAATTAGCTAACATAAGTCAAAAGAAATAGAAATATAGGAAAGGACAAAGGTGGTAAGTAGCAAGAGGAAAGTCTGCTCGCTGAGATGTTTTTTTTACTGACTTAAATGCGTATCAGTCTGTGTAAGGCCAGCGAGAGGGAGTTGTCAAATCACCAAAAGTAAACTTGTTTATCTCTTTTTCATAAATAATAGTAATAACAATAATGATGTTATTATTATTATTATTATTATTATTATGGAGTTTCTCTAGTTTCACTGGCTGTAGCTTGAATCACGCTTTGAGTGAGGAGCCCTAAGGAAGCGGAAGAGGAAGAGAAAGTGAGAAATAAGTGTTAGGGTTCACTGGGTGGTGGAGTAGTGGGGTTTCATTCTCCTTTGTTCGGAAATTTAGGAAAATTGATTTTAAAATGAAAGTGTTTTTTTGAGAACGCACCACAAGACAAGACCCTCTTTAACTATTGAAAACAACAGGTGAGTGTGTGAAAGCTATATCACTCCATGCACACGTCCCTTTCTGGCTCCTCTCCCCCACATCTGCCGCTTCTCTCTCTCTCTCTCTCTCTCTCTCTCTCTCTCTCTCACACATACACATCGAAATGCCAACCACATATGTTCCCATGTTAATTATATAATAACTTCACCATGTTCATGTACAAACAAACTAAGCCCTCTTCCCTGTACACAGATCATCATGATGATGATGATGAATGTGTGAATACCTCATGAATGCATACATGATACATGCATGCATGCATGGATAGCATCCATGGGAAGCTCTTGTGTGCTCTATAAACAAGAGCAATAAACAGAGAAAGAGAAGGGGTGAATTCTGTGTCTTTCCCTCTCGTAGTATATATCTATCAACCAGACCAGACCAAATAGATCAGCCTCTTTCCCTCTCACTCTTTCTCTGTCTCTCTGCACCTTTCTTTCACAACTCATAATCAAAAAAAGCATATCCAAGGTGTGGTGGTTAAGCTGTCCATCTATCAATCAATCAATCAAGAGACCAATCATCAACCGAATATAAGAGAACGAAAAAAGGGGGCTACCCAAAATGTCATCCTCTTCCACCACAATATCACTGGACCACCTCCCTCCTTCCGAACAGCTTTGTTATGTTCACTGCAATATTTGTGACACCGTCCTCGCTGTATGAACACATTTTACATTTTCTTACCCCCAAACCTCTTTCCCCCACTTTTCCGACACTAGGGTTTTTCTTCACCTAATGCCTACCTCATCCCCAACACGCTACTCCTCTTTAATTTTTTTCTTTCTCTCTCACCAAATTATCTATCACTTTTTCCATTCATGTTTCTCCCCTTCCATGTTTCAGGTAAGTGTTCCCTGCACAAGCTTGTTCAAGACAGTTACTGTCCGATGCGGCCATTGCACTAACCTCCTGCCAGTGAACATGCGCGGCCTGCTTGTGCCATCTCCTACTCAATTTCATTTGGGTCACTCTTTCTTCTCCCCATCCCATAACCTTCTGGTACTAATTATGTGTTTCTATACATCACCATACTTCTCTTTTATTCTCAATTTACTCCTCGTCTTTTTAATAAATTACTCTATCGGTGCTAGTACACTGTTACCCTCTTCTTATTTATATGAACTAGGAGTTAAAGAGGTGTTGGGTTCATTCTCAGTATAATTTATTTATTGCTTGGTGGATGACATGTTCCATTTCTGCAGGAGGAGATACCAAACCCATCTCCAAATTTTCTTATGAACCAAGCAAATTTAAGTGCTTCAAATGAGTTCTCTCTGCCTGCCAGGACTGCAGCTGATGAGCTTCCACGGCCACCGATCATAAACAGACGTGAGATAAAATATACTCTTCTATTTATTTATTTTTTTACATTTATATGACTGAAAAATAACTCGGATTTCTCTCGTTCAAAATTAAGGTTCCCTTTCGTGTTCACCCATGATCTTGTATTCACCCCAATAATGAAGTTATCTTTTAGATGAAAGCAGCATTCGCGTAGTAAAATACACTGTTGTTTTTCAAAGGAAAATAAATCATGTCGTTGCTTTTATGGTCAATATTGACAGGACCAGTTCCTTTGGTAGAAAAAAAAAGGTCTTTTAAAGGTTTCATCGCGACAGTACCTAAAACCCTTCCTTGTTTCCAACCGCACATTCCCTAAAAACTTATCAATGATCCTAATAACTAAATAATGACAAGGTCTATATAGACATCATGACCCTAATTAAGCCTAGAAGAGACTTTTAATATCTGGGAAGAGTAATTAATGTAAAAGAACTGCAAGTATTACCTACTAGTATTTCTGATTCTAGGGCACAGTCTGTGAGGCGGTGTTGTTTCACTTTCACTTTTATCAATAATATTTTAGTTTGCCTTCGATTAGTTTTTTGTTATAAGCACCGACAGAGATGAAGAAAAACATAGGTTACTTTGGCGTTCATATGTGGCAGGAAGGAAAATAGTTGGTAGAAAGAGAAAAACATGTAGGGGCAGCTTGTTCTCCCCCGGAATTATAGTTGCTTAAAACCCTTAACACTGAGTATCATCAGAATCGGAAGCATGGATGTGTATACAGACAGAGGCAGTGATGCCCCTTGCCACGGAAAATAGGGAATTTAAATAGCTAGATAAAATAAATGTTGCATCTGCAAAGTCAAAGGAAATGATTTTGATATATGACTGTGTGCCATTGTCCAGCTCCTGAGAAGAGACAGAGAGTCCCCTCCGCGTACAACCGCTTTATCAAGTGAGTATTCATTTTAAAGCATTCATATTTTATTATTTTATTTAAATTTTTAACAACTTCATATTTATTGATTAAAATTGTACTTTGTTCTTATGAAAGGCTTTTAAAGTTGAAGCAAATTTGAATGGTCCATGTATATTTCTGCAGGGACGAGATCCAACGCATCAAGTCTGTCAATCCCGATATAACTCACAGGGAAGCCTTCAGTGCAGCTGCCAAGAATGTATCATCCTTTTTCCTCCTCTTGAATAAATAAATAAACAAATACAACAATGGGGTTACGTACTAGGGTTTCCATAAATTAAACAGTTAGTCGCATATATGTTTTCTTTCCAAATGTTGCATAGTTTTTTATAAGCAAAGTTTTATTATTTATCTAAATATCTAATATATACCATTAATTATTCATAGATTTGTTAACATTTTTCACAAGAAAAGAATACATTTCCTTACACCAGAACACATGTTTTCAAATACTTTTTTCAAGTACTGGCTAGTATTTCCTCCTCCTAGTTCTACAATGAAATAAATTAATGAAAAGGTTTTCTGGCTCACTTTGAACTTCTTCTGATGTATGACGTGCTTTGTGTGTCAGTGGGCCCACTTCCCACACATCCACTTTGGTCTCATGCCTGATCAGACTGTGAAGAAGACAAATGTGTGCCAGCAGGTAAATTATCATGCACCCTCTTCTAGCAAAATGTTGCAGACAAAATAATACATAACCCTGACTTTGATTTCTGAGTGTGTGGGTGTGTTTTTCTCTTTTGTCCAGGAAGGAGAAGAGGTTCTCATGAAAGATGGGTTTTATGCTTCAGCTAATGTTGGTGTCTCACCCTACTAATTCAGCAGTCTGTTTTCTTTTCAAGAAATGCAAGAACAAAAGTTTTCCGAGTTCACCAACCTTTCAACTCAGGAACTCTGATTCCTTAACTTAAATATGCATCTATTTCTGGCTCAAGAGTGATTATGTTGATATAACTAAGAACTACTATTACACTTTGACTAGCTCTTGGGATTATCCATGCATGTAGTTCTCTTATCATTAGACCTTAATTATTAACTTTCATGTTCTTCAATTTCCCAGTACTACTGCAGTTGATTGCTTATCTCTAATCAATAATTAATTAGCCAAGCTTTCTACCGACAAACTATACTCCCTTGTTTCTTTTCTCACGGGTACACTTTCGTATTTTTTTTCCTGTAAGTCAACTTGTTAATTCATAAATTCTAAAGTCACTCAAAAAAGGAAAAAAAAAATACTTTGATACATTTTTATACTTATTTGACATACTATTTTTCACTTTCCTATTACAAAAGCAAGCAGGTCAAATGAGTGTAACTCTGTAATCCTACTATTATTCCTAAAAATAAAGGAAAAGATTTTATAGAGAGAGAAAGAGATGAAACTGAGTTAATTGAGTGTATGTATGTATGTACGAGTATAGTACGTCGTGTTATCTTTAGATTCTTAGATATGTTCTAAATCTAGTTAAAATTTGGATGGAAGATATAAGCTATGCCGTTTGTCTTTTTATGTTGATCGTATATAGAACATTTCGGATGAAGTGTGTCACTTGGATCGTTAACTTGAAAATAACGATTAGATTAACCTGTAAGTAGATTATTACGGAGACACAGAAGCAGCACGTGGAAGAAAAGTTAATTGAAGACACAAGTTGCACGCGGTCAAACGTAACGTACATTTGGGTTATGTTTTTGTTGTCATTGTATGTTTCCCTCTCGAAAATTCTTTCTATTGAAATAGTCTTCATCTCAGGATTTTAACGACCAAAAGGTCTATGACACAACCTGTTTTGGGGTATTTCCTGTAATATTTCTTTTCCAAAGGACCACTGCTTTGCTATTACTGAGATAAGCAAAAAAGTTTAGCATCGTTTAAAAAATTAATTCTAACGTAGTTAAATCCAACATAAGACATATGTTTAATAAAACAACAAAATTAGTCTTCTAAAATTTGATAGTAGGTTTGTTGTGTTCGTAAGATTAAATTCACTACCAAAATTTTAAAACAAACAACATGCGTGAAAAAGATAATGAAGAACAATTTTTGTAATATCATCGGATTTATTTTAATCAGCAAAAGCGAAATTATCTATTAAAAGAGTACGCGAAGTACTAAAAAGATATTTCAAGAATGCATAATGCATTATGTTTACAAAAAGACCATCTCCTGGAACATTTATTGGTCCCAATGAAATTTCATTCGATTAATTACCATTTATATTAGAAAAATAATATTATTTAAATCATTCCAGCATAGCACATACCTTGTAAGATAATTGTTTTTTTTGGACTTTTACAGGTTCACGGCTAGATAATTAAAATTGTTTGATGTTGATTGATCAGAGCATATTTTGGTCCAATCTGCTCATAATATGTTCCTGTGAGTCAGTGGCCAATGTAGCCTCATGCCCAGCTGGCCAAGGTTCCATTCAGAATGGTTTTTAAATATAAATTTTCAAAATGACTTTTAATTTCATATATTTTTTACTCTTTGAAAATATTTTTAATTTTTATTTGTAAAATATATTAGTTTATAAATTTCTTATTCTAAAATCATTCTAAAGATAGTAAAGTCATAATAATATTAAATATAATAATAATTTAAGACATTGTACTAACGAGAATGATAGCTGTAAAAAGGTGTTGACAAGTACTATTACAAGAAAAATCATTAAAAAAGTTATAAAAGCTTATATTTTTTAAAATTAAAAATTAAATTTACATTTTATTTATTTTATTTTGAAAATTCTTATAAAATATTTTAGACTTAAGTGAAAACGTATTTCAGTTTCATTTTGAAAGAAACTAAAAATTGTTTATGATTATTATATTGTTGATCATAATTATATGAAGTTATTTCTTATTTTCAAGAAGTTCATCGTTGTCTATTGTGCATAATTATTGTGATAATTATAAGATATTTTGTAAATTAAAATAAGGTTATAAAATGATAATAAAGAGAAATTCCCATTATTATTAATTATATTACATATATATATATATATATATATATATATGGGGTTTGCTAACGCGCGTACGCCTGTTTTTCAGTTGGTACATTTTAGCAATGTGTACCGAGTTTTAGTAGACAAAAATATCCTTATATACCATGGATTCTAAGTTTTAAGGTTAAGGGTATTTTAATAATTTTAAAAAACCTCCCAAACCCTTACTCACCTCTCTCATTCCTCTCAACCCTTTCATCTTTCTCACTCCAATCTTTTCTCTGTCATTCCTACTGTAGCCCCAATTGAAAAAATCAAAAACACCCTACTGTAGCCCCAATTGAAAAAATCAGAAACACTTGCCGTTAAACAATCTTAACAAAAAAAATGATTTTATAATGAGTTTTGATCTTATAATTTTTGTCTTATCTAATTTTATCCAATTTTCACAAGCATAAAGGAATTGGTAATTGACCTGAAAAAAATCAGAAATACTCGTTGTTAAACAATGTCTTACAAAAAATGATTTTATAATAAGTTTTTATTTTATAATTTTTGTCTTATCTAATTTTATCTAATTTTCACAAGCATAATGACATCCGAAAGAATTGGTAATTGGCCTGGAGGGTTTTTTTTAGAGATGATGATTCAACATATGCAGATGATGAAATTAGAGAAATTAGTGAAGATGGTGAAATTAAAGAGATCTTGAATGAACCTTTGCCTCAAGGTGAATATGTCAATGACTCAACTCTATAGAAAGACAAATTGTTTAAAGGCAAGTGTTTCTGATTTTTTCAATTGGAGCTACAGTAGGATGACAGAGAAAAGGTTGGAGTGAGAAAGATGAAAGAGAAAGGATTGAGAGGAATGAGAGAGGTGAGTAAGGGTTGGGGGTTTTTTTTTTTTTTTTTTTTAAGTTTTGAAAATCAAAATTATTAAAATACCCTTAACCTTCACACTTAGAATCCATGATATATAAGGGTATTTTTGTCTACTAAAATCCGGTACACATTGCTAAAATGTACCAACTGAAAAACAGGCGTAAGCACGTTAGCAAACCCATATATATATATATATATATATATATATATATATATATATATATATATATATATATATATATATATATATATATATATATATATATATATATATATATAATTTTATTATGATTAGTATTAGTATGATTGTAGTTGTATAGGACATTACAATGAAAACCTTTATAAAATAAAAGATATTGTAATGAGTTAAATAAATTAGTTAAATTATTTATTTAATATAGATAATAATATATTAAATTATGTTGTAATGTGATTGATAATAAAATGTGTGTTACAATTATTTTTGTATGGTATTTTTTTTTAATATGCTGTGATGAAAATTTGTGATTTTAGATAAATAATACTAAGCTGTTTAATGGTGAAACAATGTTTAATAAAAAATAATGTGTTATATAAATTAAACTTGTAAGTTAATATTGTAAATATATATTATTTTTTAATAAATATTAGAAATTAGTTTTTTGGTATTGGAATATATTGAGCTTTAATTTTGAAATGAATATTAAAAATATAAATATTATTCATTACGACGATAAAAAGAACTCATATATTGAAATTAGAGAACGAGTGAGCAATAAGTACACCATAGACATACAAATTCATGAATTTATTATTAATAAACGCATATTAGATATTTAATTAATATAGTATATTATTTATTTAAAATTTATCCATTAAATAATTGAAAAAAGTAAAACTTCTCACAATTTCAGTTTTTTAAGTAATTTGGAACTAATTTTTTTATGACAGTAATAAAATAAACTGAACTACAATAGCTGGTAATAGTAAATAATTTTATTTGAATAAAAATAATAAATAATAGGTTATTTTAATAAAATAAAAATTATAACAATATAAAATTAAAAATTGTTCTTACTCAATCTAATAAACATATTAAGAAGCACAACACTAAAAAATTCATTATCCTTCTTTATTTTATAACAATTCAAATTTAAATTTATTAAGACAATATTCATATATTATAATCAATATGGATAATTTGATAACATAGATACACAACCTTCGATTCTATAAATATAACTAATAATTATAAAGAATACTGATTTAAAGTTATTAATACTTACTACTAATTTTATAAAAGTAAAAACTCTTTTACTATTCTGAATGTCGAAAAGGCTTTTGTAAATGAATTTCTTTCAAGTGATTGAATTCTAATCATTAAAAATATTCAACCACCACTCTAGATCTACAGTCAAATTTTGAGTAAGATCCGAAATATTTTACAGAAAGTAAATGAATATGTGAAAAAATAAAAAAAGGAACGACTATTGGAATATATAAATGTATGAGAAAAGGTGAAAAAATAGAGAATGACACAGGAAGAGCAGGTACCTGATTTATAATCAGTTATAATAATTTATGATTGTTTTACTCTTTACTATTATAATAATAATAATAATAATAATAATAATAATAAGTAATTGAAAAGATAATAATAATTAAAATGTATATATATATATATATACTTAAAATTATAGATAGAAATACATATACATCTTTTCAAGTAGAGAATTAAAACATGGTTTTTATTGCCTTATAATAACTTGTTTATAATACATTGGTTTTTTGTTATAATATTAATGAATAAATACTAAAAATAAAAAATTATTAATGATAAATAATATTGATATTAATAATAAAATAAAAAATAATAAATATTTTTCTCCAATAAATTTTTTTATTATATATTTATTTCATTTCAATCAAAATCAAAGGATGTATATTCGCTCATTTTTATCATCCCTTTTGCTTATGTTTTTAATTTTTTATTTTTCCTTTCTATCAAAGAAAACGTGAAAAAAATATAATATTTTCAAGTTTAAGCTAGAGTTATCTTTGAAACACTCGTTTTATTTTTATTTTTTTTGAAAAATAATTAAAATTTAATATCATATTTTAATGTTCTTTTTATTGGTAGTCATATTTTAAAACGAGACTTATTATAAATCATATTCAAAACAGTTTATTTATATTTATAATTTTCTTAAATAATATTTATTTAAAAATTATCCAAAATCTCTAAAAGTCTTTATTGTTATATTATAACCTAGGTTTAGTCAAGCACTCACACCTATCACTTTTCTCAGTTCCTCAGAATTGTTTTTTCAAGTTCAAAAGATCAATGTCAGTCTACAGCTGACAATCAAATCAACCAAGTCACCTACTTCAGCTAATTTCTATTTTTCTTCTTCCTTTTATTGTCTAGTTTTTATTGCTAGAAAACATTTTGAAGAAGTAAAGCAAAATATATTTTTTTAAGAAACAGATAAGGAATAAATGAAAATTAAGATTATTAGAATAAAGTGAAAAGTTTAATGTATAAGGATTTAGTTTGAAGACAAGAATCATAAGTATTAAAAAAATATATTATAATCCATTTTTTATTTTTTATTTTTTATTTTCCTTTTTTAACAATGGAGAAGAAAAAAAAAAAGAGGAACTAGTTTTGAAAGTCATAATATAAATTTCTGATTCACAGAAAAAAATGTTAATATTACGGATAATAAATTCAAAACCTATTTATTTTTAAAAAGCGAAAAATTAAGCAGTGGCTATTTTGTTATCCAGAATATCGGGTTTAATCGCACTATCTACAGTTTCTTTCCACACTAAATGAATTATTTACTCATGAAGACCACCCATGCAAATACAACTTGTCATATAATGTTTTATTACTTCTTTTTTTCCCTCCAATTACATGATGATGGAATGGGACAGACAAACTTTTTTCACATTTTACTCCTATGGATTAATTAATACTCAATCTATTGATAATTGTTTATATTTATTTTACATCAATTAATTGTCAATTATTATAACCCTTTTTCCCTTATATTTTCCAACCAAAATTGAAACCTATAAAACCTTATGAAGCCCACCAATAATTTGAAATAACATTAAATCTCCTTAGGAAGATAAAAAAATCCTCACCTTTGGATCAACATGTAAGGAAAGTTATCCCTTCCTTTAACCATTATTAATATTTTTGTGAATGAATGAATCTTATTTACATTTATATGTTATGTTAGACACGTGTATGCCAAGAGACCGAGATTTTTATATAATAAAATAATAGTTAATTTTAGAAAATAATAATGATTTAAAAATAGAAAATTTTTTGTTTTCTTTATTACTACATTAGTCATTGTTGGGAGCGGTGCTATCGTCTATTGTTGTCACTAATGGAGTTCTAGTTTCGACCGACGATCACATGGTTTTGATTGTCTCGGCCAGACGACCATCATGCCATCAACGATACCTTCATCGGAGCTCCTACGCGCTTTTAGCGCCTTTTAAAGTTATAGATCTACTCCTTTTTTCGTCATGCATGTTGGCACGTCTCACAGCGATTTAGATCGTCGAGTTCGCTTTTATTCTTCTTTTAGGTCAATGTGTGTTGTCACACGTCTCATCTCCTCCAGGCAGCTATTTAGAGCATCGATGTTGCTCTTTTTCCTTTTTCATGTGTCTTGATTGATGATTTTTTTTTAAGATTTCTCTCTTATTCATCCATGACTTCTTCCAATATTGTCTCTTTTGACCTCTCTTTTGTCACCATTGTGTTTGACCCGTTTATATATGTTTTTTTTTTCATGGAAAATATGTTTTTCGTTAGTTTATTTATAGTTGTGGTGGCTCTCAAACAATTACCTTTTTATCCACTGGTGACATCCTCAACAGTGATTTGCAATAAGAGATTTATATGGAGCAATCTCCCAAATTTGTTGCTCAGATGAGTCTTTTGAGTTGGTATTTCGTCTTCTATGTCGTCTTGCAAATCATTAGCAATTTGGTGTCATTCCAGTGCAAAAAGTTGATATTTTCACTAAGACTTCATGAATTATATTAGTGACAAGCTTGGTACATATGTATGTACTAGCTTGAGGGAGAGTGTTAAATATATTTTCTTTATTTTATATTTATCTTTAGTTAGTTTGTTATTATTTCTTATTTGTATTTTGGGCTTAGTCCATATTTTTTTCTATTATAAGAGTGTTTCATCCTACACCTCCAACATATCATCCTACACCTCCAAAAATTCTATTTTTAACTTTTTGACATCTCAATATGCACCTCCAACCTTTTTAAAAGATTTATTTTTTAACTTTAATAAAAATATTTTTATTTTCTTACCTTAATAAATATCTTTTTATTTTCTTTGTTTCTTACCAAAGCCACTCTACACCACCTTAATAATAATAATTTAATTTAATTTAAAATTTAAATATTATTTAATATAATTTTATATTTTAATAATTATCAAAATATGATTTATATTATAATAATAGTTATATTAGAAAATAAAAATAAAATAATTAAAATAAAAATAATAATAAAAATAAAAATAAAATGAAATAATAATAATAATATAAAATTTGATTGGATATGTAAAAATATATTAAAATATCAAAATAAATTAAAAAATTACTAAATTTTAAATAGAAAAAAAATTAAATATGCTAACGGTTTTGTTTATTTTTTAAATTTAATAAATATTTCATTTAAATGAAAATTATAATATTATTTATTATACTTTTATATTTTAGTAATTATTAAAATATGATTTATATTTTTATAATATTTTTATTAAAAAATAAAAATAAAAATAATTCAAATAATAATAATAATAATAAAAATAATATTTAAGATCACATTTAATATATTTGAATTTATTAAATTATATTAAAATATTAAATTAAATTAAATAATTATTAAAATTAAATAAGAAACAAAATTTTAAGAAGATTTTTAATTGGATGTTCATATCCGTATAATATATTATCGGATTTCCTTATCCGATTAACAAATTTTATTTATTTTTTATTTAAATTTTAATAATTATTTAATTTAATTTAATATTTTAATATAATATAATATATTTAAATATTTTTAATATCATTTTAAACACTATTTTCATTTTTATTATTATTACTTTTATTTTAGTTATTTTTATTTTTATTTTTGAATAAAATATTATAAAAGTTTAAATCATATTTTAATAATTATTAAATTATTAAATTTAATAAATAAAATTATTATTTTTAATTAAATTTTAAATAAAAACAAAACCGTTAGCATATTTAAAATTTTTGTTTTTATTTAAAATTTAATAATTGTTTAATTTATTTTAATATTTTAATATATTTTAACATATCAAATCAAATTTTATATTATTATTATTATTTCACTTTTTATTTTTTATTTTTTATTTTTTATTTTTATTGTTATTTTTTATTTTTTTAATAAAACTATTATTATAATATAAATCATATTTTGATAATTATTAAAATATAAAATTATATTAAATTATATTTAAATTTTAAATTAAATTAAATTATTATTAAGGTGATACAGAGTGATTTTAGTAAGGAAGAGAAGAAAATAAAAATATATTTATTAAGGTGTCTTTAGTAAGAAAGAAAAGAAATAAAAATATTTTTATTAAAGTTAAAAAATAAATCTTTTGAAAAGGTTGGAGGTGTATATTGAGATGTCAGAAGGTTAAAAATGAAATTTTTTCAGGTGCAGGATGAGATGTTGGAAGTTTAGGATGAAACACTCCTATTATAAATAGAGGACCCTATTTGTATATTCAACACAAGAGACATTAATCTCATACATAATTTTTACTATCTTTAATAGTAAATTTTAATTACTTTAATATTAAAATATATTAATATAAATAACTTTTTTGTATAGAATTTTATTATTTTTAATAAATTCTTTTGAATCATCGTATCAAGATTTAGAATGATTTCTAATTAATTGATATGTTTGTCCTCATCCCATTTGATAGTTATCAATCTAAGTTTTAAGGTAATCGATTCCGAGTAATCAAAGTTTGAATATGAATATCGTGACGTGAGGTTGAAGACAAAAACCACGAAGTTATATCTGAATATAGAGAAACATATTAAATCCTCC
Organism: Vigna umbellata; assembly: GCF_029865625.1. Classification (NCBI taxonomy): domain Eukaryota; kingdom Viridiplantae; phylum Streptophyta; class Magnoliopsida; order Fabales; family Fabaceae; genus Vigna; species Vigna umbellata. The sequence goes on along the minus strand of NC_142167.1, from coordinate 12,142,541 downwards.
TTTAGCGTTATTTAAATAAAAAAATTATTTTATTTTCGTAATTAATTTTTATTTTATTTCCTCTTATATTAACTTTTACAAATATTATCTTTTAAGAAATTAAATTTTATCCATAATCATTTCACTTTATTTAAATACAAATGTATTTTATTTTCATAATTAATTTTTATTCTTTTACTCTTGTAAAATTTTAACAAATATTTAGATTATTAATAAATATTATCTTTATTTTCTATCAATTAAAACAACTTTTGTATTTGTCACCTCCATCAAATTATACTCAAACTTTTACAAATTTCATCTCCAAAATCATTTTAAATTACCTCCTAATCCCTTAAATGAAAAATACTCAAATTATTCTCGAATCCTCTTAAATTCATCTATTTCTCATCTCTCAAATCTATCACCAAAGTGAATACATTTTAGTGTTCGTTTGTTGTTTTTTTTTCTTTTGCCGAGCATGGAAGCAAGTATTGAAGCATGATGCCACTGATGCTACAAGATATTTTTCTTTATCAATTTAGTAATTTTATTTAGTTGTTTTAGATATATATTATTATTATGTTTACTTTTTATATACAATTTATGTTATGTAAGCAATTATGATTTAAATGTAATAAATTAGTTTGTATCCTTTTAATTTTTTAGATTTTCTTTAGGGTATGCTTTCCAAGAAATCCAATATTAGATTATGCGATTGATTTATTCGTTATTTTTATTTTATTGCAATAATACTTTTGACAAGTTTAGAATTTGTTATGTAATTGATTGTCCTCATGCAATCAATTATAACTGTTTCAGTTGAATTGGTTCGAGGGTCGGTCGTCCTTCATTGTCTTCATTGTTACGCTCTCTTTTGATCTTCAATCCTCTTCGAGAACGCGATCCACTCCAAAGGGTTGTTGACTTGCAGAAGACACTCCGACGCTCAAATCAGATATGTTTCATAAAAATTTTATTAGGATAGAAAAAAGATCATTGTACTTGACATTAGAGTTTGTGAGAGTCAAGTCCATTGATTAGTTATCAGTATATTTTTGGGAATCAAACCCAATAATCAATAATTAATACCGTATATTTGTAAAGCGTAAGGTAATTTGACCTATTAATACCTGATAATCATGAATGACCATCAAATTGTCTTTTACAAATTTCATCTCCAAAATCATTTTAAATTACCTCCTAATCCCTTATATGAAAAAGACTCAAATTATTCTCAAATCCTCAAAATTCATCTATTTCTTATCTCTCATATCTATCACCAAAGTGAATACATTTTAGTCTTCGTTTATTGGTTTTTTTTTTTCCACTATTAGACGTAGCAAGTATTGAAGCATGATGCCACTAATGCTACAAGATATTTTTCTTTATCAATTTAGTAATTTTATTTAGTTGTTTTTTATATATATTATTAATATGTTTATTTTTTATATACAATTTTATTAATATCATATAATATGTTTGAGATAATATGTTTTGCTTTATCAATCTTATAACATCTTATTTCATCATTTATAAGGTGCTAAAATTGAAACATTATTGTTAAAATTTTAAACTATTTTTTGCAATTATTTTGTAAAAAAAATTAAAATGTAAAATTAACTAAATAATTTAGTCGTTGATATAATTAGTGTGGCTAAATTTATGTTGATATTAATTATTTTTAGTAAATAAATATTTGTATTAATGTTAGACTATAATTAAAATAAATAAGATCAGTATTGATATAGTTAACATTAATATTGTTTATTTTTAATTTTTAATATTTATTTAAATTACTATTAAGTTGACGTTAACTTATATATTAATAATTTATGTATTTTTTAACAATAATATAAAATGTATTTAAATTTAAGGCTTATAAATATCTCTATTGACAATTTTTCTCTCATTTTATATATAAATTCTTATATTTATTTTCTTCATCCACCATATTTGATTGATTCATATTAATCTCTTTCACTTATAATGATTTCTTATATTATACACATCTCTTTCATTCACATTTATTTTCTTTATTCCTATAACTTTTTTTTGTATTTTATATTTGTTAAAAGTTGGAGGCATTATGTGAAAAAAAATTAAAAATATATTGTCATTAATCTCAACTAAATTAATGAAAATTAAATTAAAAATAAATTTTATTTAACATTGGTTTAACTGAGGCTACATTAAATAATTTTTAAAACAAAATATATTAATGTCGACTTGATTCTACGTTAAATTATTTTAATTAAAAATTAATTTAAAATTTTATTATATAAATTAATGTACTAAGTCGATAGTATTCAATTTGTAAAAGCTCGACACTAATAAATTAATGTTTATAGTTTTAGAAATGAAAATCCACGGTAAGCTTAAACTTTTGTTAAAGTTAAACATTTATTTTCTTGTAGTGAATGATTAAAATGTAAATTTAAAATATATTTGTCAAAAATTTTATAAAAACTTTGTAAATTTTACTAATTTATACTTTTGAATTATTTTATATATTTATATTTAAAAAATAGGAAAATATATTAAAAACTATGATATTTCTCAAAGAATTTCATTTACAAGATTAGATTTCTCAGTCAACGAATATTTAAAGACAGTTTCAAGAATTAAAACAAATCTATACTTTATTATTTAAAGATGAAAAAAAGGTAAAAAATTAGGAAAAAACAATACCTTTCTATATTGATATTATATTTTTATGGTCATTATGTTAAAACGATATGTAAAAAAATAAGAAGATAAATTTGTGGAAGAGAGACCTCTCTTTTAAAAAAAATAAAAAAAACAGATTAGGAAATAATATTTTACAATTTTAAATTTAATATCAAAATAATTAATCATATTAAGACTTAATTAATAATTTAATCTTTATATATAAATTCATTATTTGTTGTCTTATTTTTTTTATTCAATTGAATTTTCATATTTATTAAATAGAATCAATAATTCTTCTCTTAGATTAACGTGAATATCGTTTTGAAAGTGTAAATATATTAAAATCTTATTTATATTAGAACTTGTCTATTGTTTTTCACCTCTTCCATCACCTTACTCCCACCTTATGAAGTTACTTTTTATGTTATGTAAGCAATTATGATTTAAATGTAATAAATTAGTTTCTATCCTTTTAATTTTTTAGATTTTCTTTATGATCTATTACTCCAAAGGGTAGGCTTTCCAAGAAATCCAATATTAGATTATGCGATTGATTTATTCGTTATTTTTATTTTATTGCAATATATACTTTTGACAAGTTTAGAATTTGTTCTGTAATTGATTGTCCTCACATGTAATCAATTATAACTTTTTCTGTTGAATTGATTGGTTCGAGAGTCGGTCATCCTTCGTTGTTATGCTCTCTTTTGATCTTCACTCCTTTCCAAGAACGCGATCCACTCCAATGGTTTGTTGACTTGCAGGAGTCACTCCGACGCTCAAATCGGATATGTTTCATAAAAATGTCTATATTTTATTACGATAGAAAAAGATCATTGTACTTAGTTGTATTATTTATAGAGTTTGTGGTAGTCAAGTCCATTGATTAGTTATCAGTATATTTTTTGGGAATCAGACCCAATAATCAATAATTAATACCGATAAAGTAACCCTTTTCTTTTAGCAAACTCGTATGTATTTTATTACGAAAAATATGTAATTAATTGTAATTCTAAAATGTTTCTTTTAGCGAAAGAAACCCTTTTAAAATATGGGTTAACTTAATTTTAATTTTGGAAAAGTCTTTCAATTTAATTGCCTTAAGTTTTTTTTTTCTTCGTAAAAAGATTTAACTAATGAATATGTTTGTCATAATATGTAAGAGTTAGTAACTTGTAAATCTTGAGCTGCCTTGTCTTGGTAAAAGAAAAGGCCAGATGACCTTAAATACCTTGCTAAATTTTGTTTCTTATTTCAAAGACTTGACTTCTTTTCTATACAGCATACTGTTCATCTATTCATGAAATTTCTAACAAAGAATAACAGAAAGGAATGACAAAGACTAACTTGTCTCGTGAGCCGTCCTTTTAAGGATTTGTTTTTCAATCTTCTATCTTTCAATGACCAAGACGCACTACCATACATTGAAATGATCATTTCCAACACATTTGTCTACAAGTTTATTTGTTATCTCCGCTCATAACCATGTTCTAAAAGAGAAATTAGTTGCCTTTATAATTGAGAACATCATTTTGATTCTTGTTCCATCAAGTTTTTGGTCATCTTGTTTGTAAAATCTCCTTCGTCATAATTATTATTATTTTCTTTTGCAATAGAAAAATGAGATGAATGCATTTATAATGAATAATCCAAATTGGTCTCGTGACTAAGAAAATTTTCAAAAATGGAATAATTTATTCCGTAAATTATAAAAATGAGATAATTAATTTAAAATTTGTAGTTCAAGAGTAAGTTTTTAAAAGTCTTAATAACCTTTTTAATTGAAGTTATCATAAGTATTGATAATTTTTTTATAAAATTATGAAAAGGTGAAACTGTTATTAGTTATGATGATTTTTTTTATAAATATGTTAAATGAAAGTTGTTAAGAGAGATGAGGAATTTCAATTTATATTATAAGTGGATAACTTTGATTTAGTTGAAAATAGTCACCAACATCTTATAAATTAAAGTGTTCATTTCTTTTAATGATTTTCTTTCCACGTATTCCAACCGATTTTAATCGGAAAATTGTTAAAATTCATGACAATTTTAATTGAAAAGTTATTATAAGATAATAATATTTTGACAACATTTTTTAACAACATTTTAACATTATTTACATGTGTGATTGGTCCAAAATTATTCCTCAATCCACAATAATAATAATAATAATAATCATAAATATCAACATGGACCAATTACATAATGACACGTAAATGATATTAAAATGTTGTTAAAAAAATATTGTGACAAGGATCATTATTCTTATTATAGCTCATAAGGACTTAATTTTATATGTAAATTTTAAGTCAATCATTTCAATTTTGTAATTTACTCGTTTTTTAAAATTTTGCAGTGAAGACTGTGGTTGTACATGAAGAACTGTTTCCGTTATTTGTTTGTTACAAAAAGGTCCAAAAGTTGGTACAGAAGAATCTGTTTGCACGAGCTTGGTAGTATGTCGGTACTGAATTTCGAGGTGCCGGTTCTATAGCTGCCAGATAAAACAATGATCCAAAGCAAAGAATGTGAAAGAACTGATAAAGAACAGAATAGCAACTGTTTGATCTGTTACATTTTTGACAAAACCTTTAGCAATATAATTGATGTTAGTGGGGCATGTGGCAATTGGGAGAGAATGGTATACTATGCATTGGATTCTACGTAGCATAAGCAAAAGAGTAGTGAACGTTGATCCTCAGCAAGAGAATAATTACATAGCACAGACTTGGTATTGCAATGAAGAAAAGGCAGATGCATAGCCCCACATTCCACATTCCCACGAATGACTGCTAACACTGTTTTTCACTTTTTCTCAGCCATTCCTTCCCATATTTTCCTAACAAAACACTTTACCTCCAACATCTTAACACGCTCATCTCTCATCTCTTTGCGCATGCATCTCAACCTTTTTTTCACCCTAAAGCAAACCAACCAAGTGCAAGTGCAATTGCAATATAATTATATCAAAAGAAGAGAACGCAAATTAACTCTTATTTTCTCCCAGTTTTCCAACATCTATATTTTCAACAATCTATGAAACCCACCATCATCACTCCCAAGGAATATCTTTGTTCTTAATTCATATGGCTTTTCAAGCAGGTTTTATGAAAACGTTTCTCAATCTTTTTCAACTGGGTTTCAAAGTTGAAGTGCATTTTAATAAATAGATTTTACAATTATGTAAAATTGAATCCAGGCAGTCACAGCAATACGTAAAAACACATTTAAAAACAAGGAAAATTATGTAAATTTTTATTGTCTTTCATTACAAATCTCTTCGTTGCAGCGAATATATTTTTTCATCTTTCCCTCCAAATCGCCCCTTACAAATATGCTTTGATTATCGGAATCAAACACAATAACACTCGTCTTTCTTTCCGCATAAACAGTAAAACATTGGAAACACACGCTAAATCAATTTTATGGAGGGCAGACTTCTCACATTAACCCATGTCATACAACTTGACGTAATCCACAATTCACATTGAGAAAAAAAAAGTTTATTAGACAAAAATATTTTTTATTAAAAAGTTTATAAGATCAAATATTCACAAAGTATTACGAATTAAGAATAGTCTATAAGTTTTCTTTTAATATAAATACTTTTAAGTTTTTTTTATTAAGTTAATATATTAATCTAACTAATGTTGTAACTTAATCACATTTATTAATCATACATTTTTTTAATTAAATTATGTAATTGTATTAAAATTTCTTATTGTTTTGAATTTTATAAAATTATATATATTTTTATTCAATTTTGATATATGAAAAATGCTTATGTTATATTAGCACTCTTTTATAAAAGATAATAACTTATTTTAACGTTTTTTTTTTCAAAATCATCTTATTTTTAGGTTTAAACAAATTCAAAATATATTATACTTTTAGCTTTTGAAAATAATGAAATTATGTATCTAAAATATTATTAGAATTAAAAAATTATTTTAAATAGTTTTTTAATAAACCAATATTTATATAAAATATTAGTAAAATATCATATGAAATTTGAAAATCATTAGACAGAGATGGTAAAAAAATGGAAAAACAAATTAAAAATACATCAAAATTAAATTAATTTAGTTTTAGAAAGTCAATCTTATCCTGACCAAAACCCAACTCACTTTATATGAAGCTTGAGACTTTTAAAAAACCTTTAGATAGATTAGGAAATTAAGACTTGGTTTTAAAAGAGTCACAATCACTTCATGGATTAAAGGCTTAAATGATGTCTTTAAGAAAGAGGTTTTATTAGAATTGTGTTTTAATGATGTTGTAGGTCTTTTCAAGAATTTTCAAGAAAAACATCTAATGTGTTAAAAATTTTATGTGTTAAACAACAATTTTCACCAAATTAAAATTGGATTTAACACTACCTACGTATGTGAAAATTGACCTAAAATATTTGAGTTCTTCCTACAGAATTTTTAAATTTTTATGGAAATAAAAAAAAATTATCTCCTCTTATTTAATAGAATATTTATTGTATCAAACTTGGTATTTAAAAGTGATCCCCTCTGAAGAATTGTTTCTCAATTCTTCCCATAGATCCTTAACATTATCAATATCAATTGTACTTTTCATATGACATGTATATATAAGTTTGTACAACAAACTAAAAAAGCAGAAAAGTAAAATATTAGTGTTTTCATTATTTTACAATGGTGTTTTACAACAAAACAAGAATTTGAAAAAAAAATTGTTGTTCTTTTATCAGCAAACATAAAGATATATTGATAAATGAGGGTAAAAGGTACCAATATACAACGAAAGGAATATGTATATAATGCACAAAATTAAATGAATGGGGAAAAGAAAGGAATCCCTTCTTATTTGTTATATGAAAACTAACAAAATCAACCACTAAACTCTAATTTTATATCTTTTATTTAATTTTTTTTTCAATAATAGAGAACGATTGAATATAGGAAATTACAAACTTAAAAAAATAAAAACCTAAATTACAAACAGAAAGATCATTTCCATGCTTAACACATAAAATAGAAAAAATATTTTCATCGCTCTTATCCTACTTATGTTCCTTTTACAAATCAAAGAACATGTCTTGTCCCTCCGTGCCATGTCAGGCTTTGCACCTACATTTTCTGTACTAAGAATTGGTTTCTGTTTAAGATTTCTTTGTTTTCTTGCTTTGTATATGTGGCCTGCTTATATTAGTCACAAAATGCCATATCAGTGTTTTTTTTTCTCGGCTATTTATATACACCATGTTCCTTAATGTTTCTCTCCAAATTCTATATACTATTTACATTCGTTGTTCTTCCGTCTGAAGTGATGTTTAGGAAAACACATTCGGTATTTTACCACCTATTCTCGATGTTTTATCTATTAACAGTCTAAGAAAATTCAAGCTTCATAATTATTTAAAAGGGATTTCATAATCATATCCTGGTATCCTTACCTGCCTTTAAACAGTGAGTTGTACTTAAAATATGAAATTTTTGTTTTTGGAATTTTGTTTATTAGTGTATGTATTGATATCTAGAATAAGTATTGGGAATTATCATGTCGTTTTAATAACTATTCGATCTCAAGTAAAAAAGATGTGATATATGCAAGAGGTTCTAGTTTAGAAACTTTATCTTGATCAAAGATGTTAAATGACTAACCTTATGTATTTGTGAAATTCATTAGCAATGACTTTGCAGAGCAGTAGAAGTTATCACAAGTGCATAACTAATCAAAGTCTGATATCAATACATCTATTAAAATAATCGAGTCTGGTAGGAGTTTTCATATATTATTGACTTTATGAATGAGTGAGATGTGATAATATTTTATGTTTGTTTTATGTAAATATTAGTTTATCCTTTTTTCTTTGTTGTTTTTCTTGGTATGTTTCTTTCTTTTGTTATGACTATCTTATTGGTGTGAGAATAAGAAAGACAGGAAGCATATATGATGAATGATGATTTCACATTGATAATTTTTTTTAGTCTAATAATTTTTCTTAACTACTTTAAATATTTATTATTATTATTTTTACTTTTTAAATTAATTATATTAATATCATGTATTTTGTATGATTAGACTATAGGGTTTATTTATCAATTTTATAATATTTTATTTTATTTATTAAACTCTTAAATTTACGATATTACAATTCATTAATATGTATTATTTACTTTTTAAAACAATTAATATTTGATGTATTAATTATAGTACTAATACAAAATGCACTATCTTTATAAATCCTCAAGATCTATGAAAATTTTATTTTTTTCTCGGTTAGAAAAATAAAGCATAAGATTGATTTTTCATTATGAAATATATGCGAAAATATAGCATTTTTATAGTGGTACTTTCTTATGATTAAAAGAATAGTTTTATGAAACTTCAAAAGTCATCTTATTTTATTTGTATTTTATAGTGAATACATGAATAATATAAAGTAAAGATTTGATATTTTGAAGATGAAAGAAAACCCATAAATCACATGTCCCGTCACAGTACCACTCACATATTGTCTTCAATTGTCAGACTGTACTCTGCAATTTTTCCCTCAGAACACTGTTTCCAACAATGAAACGTAGTAAACCTGTTAATTATGCAAGATTGACCCGACATTTCAATTATTTCTTTTCACGCGTTTTCCCTCTTTCATCAACTCCGAACCATGTAACATAAGTCGGTTAATTTAATTTAATTTGTTATTTGTGTGTAAAGGATTAATTTATTATACTAAAATAAGTTGAAAATCTTGATTTATTAGGTTTAACTATCAGTTCTTTACGTTTTAAATTTTCTTTTTCTATTTTTTATTTTTAAAGTTTGTTATATGTATTTATAAATATATATTAAAAATTTAATTATAAAAATATTTTTAATTAATTAATATTTTTCATAAATTAATTTAATTATTTATTCTATTATAATTTATAATTAATATAATATCCAAAAATATTGTATTTAACTATATAATAAGTATATATTCATTACACATATAATAAGATAATCAGTTGTTAACAGAAATATAAAGTAGAATTTAAAGTCATTCAGAAATAAGATAAAGTTTAAACTTTGTATATAACTAGGCTAACCAAAACTATTTACAAAACTAATTTTAAAAAACTAAAGAGCAGTATCTCCTCCATCAAGTACCTGTTTTAGGGAAGTCTTATCTCTCTTTGTTCACATCCACATAATGATCATAGCAAAGAAAAGAACACAACAACATACAAACACAAACACAAATAAAAAGGTAAGCTAGTTTACAATTAAAGAATGATACACATAAACTCATTTAAACACATTACATACAACAAACATATTAATATACCATCATTAAACACTTTATGCATAACATTAATATGAATGGACTGTCCAGACTTAAAATGAATGTCAAGATATGGCGGTTTGTGCACTTGTGGTGGCTTCTACTGCTTTGCAAAATCATTGTTAATGGGTTTCACCCTACCATACTCACAAGATTAGTCTGTTCCACATCTTGGATCATACTAGAAGCATCCAAGACTAAGACCTTCCGCTACTCTCACCACATGTGTCAATCTTCTCTACTTGACAATGAAAGACCATTAGAGTGTCAAGATAACCTCCAAGATTGAGCTCCTTGCATTCATACTAATGATACTTGAAACCAACACCAAGTAGTTCCTCCTTGGAACTCCTTTCCATACCTTTGAAATCATTTCAATTACTTCACATTCACTTAGTATACCAATACATGAGAGTACTGATCATACATTAAATAATTAGAAGCATTCTTACAAGTCATCAAAAATCACACAACAACACAATTTCTTTATGGCACCTTAATACTCATATTTAGGTAAGGAAAACAGCTTTGAAACCCTCACCAATAGCTCCATAAGGATAAAAAACCCTCAAAACGACCTAAAATACGTCCAAAACTGATACCCAAAACTCCGAATTTTGATATTTCTAAAACCTGAAAAAAAAACCAAAATTGGTGTGGTAGTGCTCAATGCTCAGAATTTAGCGCTCAGCGTCCCAGCCTCTATTTGCCTGGTAGGAATGACAACGGGTCGAATCGGACACAGATAATGTCTACTCGCAACCCGACCCACATGTAAAAAACTGTACTCGTTACCCATCCCGCTACCCCGCGGATACTCGCATAAAAAACATTTGCCGATTTTTTCCAACAATTTGTGCATTACCAAGCCCAAATTCTGGCCCAAGACTATATTCTTCTTTCTTATTCAGAACTCACAAACCTTAAGGTCTTCAATTCAAAGAGAGCAGTCGTCTCTTCACTAGCGGTAGCCGACTATCCTTCATCCCCCTAGCAGCGTCACGTCCTCCTCTGGCCGGCCGAGACCGTTGCTGACGACGTCGCCCTCGCTGGTTGCAGCAACTCAGTCCTTCGTTCTCATGTTCGCACGCACAAGAGAAGCTTCGTTGTTCCATGGGACGTCCTCCCACCAACATGATCCAAGCAGGTAGCCCTTCGCCAACTACTCATGCTAGACGTTTGACACACCATGCCGCCACCTCTTGCCATGAATGCTGACATTGACAGTGGAGTCGTTCACCTAGGGTTGAACTTCATTTTCTTTTCTTTTTTTATGACGATAATATTAATGAAAGGAATGTATAAAAGAAGTAAGATTTAGGGTTTGCTCTTTGACTATCGCGACTAACCAAAAGGGAAGGAATGAGGCAGCTCCTTTTTTTCTTATTCTGATTTGAAAAAGAAAACCATAAATAGGGATTTGGGCTTTGACCCATTTTTTCAAAAGATTGAATAGTTAGAAAAGAAAATCTAATGAGATAAAATTGTAATTTCATTTTTCAAACAAGTAGCGGGTGCCCGCGGGTACGGATAGTGTGATACCTGAACTCGACCCGTTAACAAGCGGGTTAATATTCACTACCTACGGGTACCTCTTACCCATGGATAATAAATACCCGTAATGGATTTTATCCCTGAATACTTGCGGGTACGAGTTTTTTGCCATCCCTATTGCCTGTCGCTCAGCGTCCCCGAGACAGTAAGGTAGTACATAGACGCTGGAGAGTTGGCGCTCAACACCATGACAGTAGCACAAACATGAAAAACCAGACCTTTGACACTTCACTCCCAACTTCTAAAGACCCCTTGGACCCTACAAACCTTGAGAAAACTTAGAGAAGCCTAGTGTAACTCAACTTGATCCTTTAAAACCTAAATTCACTCCTACAGGCTACCCAATTTCAATTCTACACTTTTAAACTTTCAAACCAGTTTACAACCTGCATAAACAAGTCTAAATATACTTACTAGCACTCTCCAAAACCTCAGATTCGTCCCAAATATCCTATTTTCCATTTCCAACCCTTAAAACCCCTAAATTAGACCAAAAACTCAACCTAATGAAGCTATTTACACTTATATAATAGATTTTACTTGTTTTAGTACTTAGAAGAGTCCTAATAATTATAATAAAATACTTCTAACCTTCCAAAATAGAATATACCACTTACCTAAACATTTTACTACTCAAAACCCTTCTTTTACACTAAAAACACTAGACAACAACTACTATAGACCACTCCTTTTGCTGCACACAGTTTTTAACCACCTAACCCTCCAAACAAGTTTCAAATCATTATCAAAACAGTTCCCAGAACATTCTTATACTTATTTCTAAATTTCACCCCCCAAAATCTCTCCTTTTTAAACTTGAAATCTAAGTAACTTGGTTAATACTTTCACAACTAATAGAACTTTGTTTCAAACAATAAAATATCTTTATCACCCACAGTTATAACAGTATACATCAACAATCATGTTATCATACCAATTACAATAACACCATATCATCAAAACATCAATTTAGCATACATCAAATTTACCCAAACACACCAATATTTACTAAAACGTCTATAAGTTATAGAAATACTTACTCTACAATCACAACTAAGACAAGCCCTAGTTTCCCTTAATACTAAATAACCGCTTAACTCAAAGAAACCTTCCGTTGATCGCTTGAAACGCAATAAATACCTAGACAAACCTATGAAACACCAAATTACAAACAAACAAAATCCTTAGAATTCTAGATGAACCAAGAATGTGTAGGAGAGACATGATTACACATGCAACAATACTATATTCTTCTAAAACATATTTAAAAACGAAAGAGGAAAAAAGAGTTGAAACTTATGTGTTTTATTCTTTAGACTGGTCGATTAGGTTTTTAGACCTTGACATTGTGATCATTTAAACACCTCCTGATCATTAAACAAATGACTTAGGAGCAAGAACACTTAGAGAGATGTAAGAAGAAGTAAAGAGAAAAAGTTCTAAAGAAATAGAGTGTGTTTTAAGTAATGAGACGAGTTTAGAAAATTTAATTTATATTATAAAATTATTTTATAATAAAATATTTGGTCTCATTATTTTAATACATCTATGAATTCTAATATTATATTTTCTAGGTTCTTACAATTAAAAAATAAATTATACTATGTTATTTAAATTATATTATACATCTTTTAAATAAAATAATATAAAATTTAATATTTAATTTAAAAAATAATGAACTATTATATCAATTTACTCGTTCCATTTTTTATTCACTAATTTGACGACTGGGTGATAGTCAAAATGAATTGAGAAATTGAAAAATTTAATCCAACATTTTGACTAATTAACGAGTTAAATCTTATTTTATCACCTCGTATTCAACATATAAATTTGTTAGAAAATATTATATATATATATATATATATATATATATATATATATATATATATATATATATATATATATATATATATATATATATATATTTTGAACGTAGAATTTGGAATCACAATCAAAACTTTTTTTTTTCAAATCCTCGATTTTAAATTACAAGATTTTCCTAAATACTTAATGCTCTTTTTCCAAGATTGTAATATATATATTGAGACTCTCTTTAAAAAACTTAAGGGTTAAATATGTTTTTAGTCCCTAAACTATCAGACGATTTTGTTTTTGGTCCCTGCTCAGAACTTTGATGGTTTTTAGTCCTTATAGTTTTGAAACTCTGAGTATAGTTAAACATCCCACATGGCAGAGAGTGAAGGCAGAGATCAGTGATCACGTGGCATCGCCGTTTGCCACATCCACAAAAACTTAACACCGTCCATTTTTAAGGACTAATACTCAGAGTTTCAAAACTATAAGGACTAAAAACCATCAAAGTTCTGAGCAGGGACTAAAAACAAAATCGTCTGATAGTTCAGTGACTAAAAACATATTTAATCCAAAACTTAATCATGTTACGACCCCGTTTATTAAAATATTAACAATACAAAATTATTTATATTTATTATTATATCAAGAAATAAAAGAGTTGTTATTTTAAAATGGAGATGCTAATCTATAATCAGCCTTTCTTAAATAAACATCATGCCTCGTGCTGAGGTGTATTACTTTTCTAAAATTAAAAATTGGAAACAATGAACAATTGTACTAATAAACAATTAATCTCATGAATTTTCTTTTGAGTCTATCTGGATTAATTAATGATTTCTATCTTCAATCATCTTATAAAAAATAATTATAATTAAAATTAAAATTATTACAATTTTTATTATAACAATAAATTTTTAATTTTAATAAGAACTATATCAAATGAAATCAATAAATAAATAAATATGACAAAGAAATAAATAATAAAAGACACAAATTTATTATTATTAACTTGAAAGATTTGACAAAGACATACATCAATTTCAATATATATATATATATATATATATATATATATATATATATATATATATATATAGGTATTTAAGTATTTTCAATAATAAGCACAATTAAAATTACATCATCTGATTAATAAAAAGTAAATAAGAAATTTAATTAAAACCTAAAAACTTTTCTTTTAAAAATAAAAAATCTATCAAATTGGTTTATTTGAGAAGAATATTTAAGATAATGATAGTGTATGTATATGATGTGGTTTTGACGTTTTGGTTTGTTGTTTGATAAGTTGAAAAAATAGTTTAAAATGTTGGGAGCTAAGGATGTAACGTGTTGATAGTCGGAGCAGTATTTGTTCACATATGGGACGCTTTCTCCAAATCTTCGCGTATGAGATATTTCTTTTCCTTTTAAACTGTTTTCTTTTTTTAAACGAGGCTCTTAAGAATAAGATTTCTAAAAATTATTTTCTTCTTTAATTCAGATAAAACATTTAAAAATATATTCTACTTATTTCAAAATATATTTTCTAAAATGAACATTGAAGTGATAATAATAATAATAATAATAATAATAATAATAATAATAATAATAATAATGTTAATGAAAATAGTAATTTAGGGTGATAAAAAAAATTATTATAGTTTCAAGAAAACAAATATACTCTCTTTTTTTACCATAATTGACAAAACATTTATTTAATATAACTAAAGAAATGTTAATTATATTTTTATGTTTTCATCTATCATATTAATAGCTGTTAAAATAATTTTGATCTTATGAACGCATTTCAAAAGTCCATAAATACTTCTATTTAGAAATAAGGCATAGTGAATAATAGGATATTTTTTCTTTTAGTAAAATTGTTAACAAACAAATAGTAATGGTTAATTTATACAATTATTCTAGATTTACATTGACAGTCAAACTAACACCTAAGGATTAACATCAGCAGCTACTTTAATTTTTAAAAAAATTAGCTGAACTAAAAAAATAATTGTAATTCAGTCCTTACAATTATGCAATATGTGTACTTGTTTCCTGGAATCAGTTTATGGTAACTTGAAATAAATAAAAATTTGGACAACTTTACTTAATCTAGAAAGGCAATAATAAAAAAAAATATTGAAAAATCAAATATACAGTAATAATTCTTTTAGTTTAGGACTCTCATTAAAATTTTGTAAAATAATGTTAGAACTTCTTGATATATTAAACATGTTTATACTTCAGTAATTAATAGTGTTATATATTATTGAGAACAACGTTAGCAAAATATTGTTCACTGTTATTTGTCATTAGTGAAAGAGTAATCAATACGACATGAATTATATCGTATTATATTAAGAAGTAAATATTAAATCTAACTCAATCTTATAAAATTAAACTAGAAGATAAGATTTGCATCTATTTTATATATTATAAATTTATTTTATCTTTAGGTAATGTGAAATCTCTAGGACACATTCTTATGTCAAAACATATATATTGAGCATGAAACTAGATATTAAAGGATGATTTAATAACGAAAAGAGAATAATCTTAAATATTCATCAAATTCATGATTTTGATACCATGTTAAAAAGTAAACTTTAAATTTAACTCAATTCTACACAACTAACCTGTGAAATATAATCTTAAATTCAAAATCATAACATCGTTATAGAATCCAATGGTTCCAAAAATTAGTGACATATATGTTACTCAAGTAAGCAAAAATAATATTCAAGTGACAATAAACTTTAAAACAGTTACATCCAAGCTGAGAAAGAAAAACACATTGATAGTGTCAAGATATTCTTATTGATAATAATTAAGTATATATTGGGTTTAAATTCTGTATATTTTATTTTTATTTCTAAAATTGTCAAGTAAGATTTCAGGAATTATCTGGAAGGATTTATATATATATATATATATATATATATATGATGGGTAGAATGAGTTGGGTTTAAAATTCGCAATATTTTAGAGAAATTACTCTCTTCAAAATTTAAGAATAGTAAAATTATAAATTATCACAAATTAATTAATTGTTTCATTATATGTGATTTTTAACTATAATTTGATTAAAAAATTATATTTTGAATATTATTTCTTAACAATAAAGGTCTACAAGCAACTAACTAAATAATAAATGTTAAAGTAATAGAAAATATGTTTTCAACATTATTTACATTCTAAAAAATGTTTCACTTACATATTATATTTCTACTTTTCGAAATCTTAAAAACTTTCATATTCAAGTAAGAAAGTAAATGTGCATATTGGACCTTGTGATTTATTGTATTACTGTACTGCTTACAAGATCCGCAAATATTGTGCACATTTTAGTTAATTTTCATGCATGTCAAGCACGGGCTTTTTCTTTCACTTTTTTTTCCCTTGAGAAAAGTCATGGACTTTTTAAGCTTTATCTGTGGAGAGATGAAATTGTGATTGAAAATTTATGGACTGTCACTTTCAACCTGGGGGCAAGATAACAAGTTGTAACGGCCACTCATGGACAAAAAATAGTCATAACAAAAATGAAGAATATAGAGAAGAGTGCAGGACAATAATTTCAAAGCTAAAATATAGCATCTACCAAGCTCAGTAAGGCAAAAATATAGCATCTACCAAGCTCAGTAAGGCTAAAATCCAGCTAAATGACCATGCAAACGTACAAGAGAAAAATGTTCGGTTTGGTCGTGTCATTATGTCAATTTGTTGTTTCCCTTTTCGCTTCTGTTTTTTAAAGAAATGCTAGCTAGATCATATCTGTAAAACAACTAGAGAAGAATCTTCCGTTGGGTCCATGCATCTTTGACCCTTGCATGGCTACAAAATTACACAAACATAAAGATGAAAGGAGGAGTGACCACGATGGAAATCTCGTCGGCAGGTAAGTTACATGTATGGAGAGAGTGTGATTAATTGTCATTACTACATCAACTATAGGCATTAAAAGAATCACAAGTCCCAATAAATTAAACTCGGAACCACAAGCATTAAAAGCTAATAGGAAGAATACAAGTCAAAACCACTGCAAGATCAATAATATAAACAAGACTTACAAAACTAAGAACTCAACCACAAACCTCACCAACAAGCCAAAAGGTCCACCGGCAAGCAACTAAGAGAGGATGACCCGGAATGTGCTTCTTTACTGGAATACATGGATCCAGGCGCATACAATCAGCCAGGTGAAAAACAGCTTCAGCGTATTCCCATTGATTGGTGATGCCGCAGAAGCAATAACTTGAGGCCTAAAAGAAAACAAAACAAAAACAAAGCAGTTGGACTCAAAATTAGAACCATTCATAATCAAAGTTAATGGTGGTAGTTGGAGGAGAAGGATTTGTAACATACTTCTGCAATTTACTTAAGGCGCCACAGAAGAGGGCGTTATCTGGAATGGGCAGCTCAGTCTTGTTGGTAACCTCTGGGTTGACAACCCTGACATATGTTTCCTGACCAAGGTACCATGAATCAAGGTTTTCTGTTCTGAGATTCCATACTCCTACGTTGTCAAGGGAAACCAAAATTGCAGTCCATGCTCCAGGGTAAACCTGAATGAGAGACATTGGAAACAAACAAATGTTAGATTATAACTTTTACGAATCATGATGCTGAATGATATAGCACCAGTTAATTTTAAGGTACGTATGTGAAAAACAAACTTTGAAAATACAACCAATTGTGGAAGCTACGATAAAGACATCAGTTCTGAAATTTTAATGGTAGAGAACACAGATTACATATATTAATGGCACAATTCAATTCTACATTTCATCCTAGGTTATGAGTTCTGCATGACCAAACTAGTACGTGAGTTAGCTACAGGATAAACAAGAGTTATTAAATTTACAGTTGCAGCAAAAAGTTCCAATTTTTCAAATTCCATGAATCAAAGACTTCTCCAGGAGCCTGAGTGAGAATGTGAAACTACTAACTATGAACTCGTGGTATGAACAGCACAGAAGTTCTAGTGAAGCATTTGACAGCTTTTGAAAATATGAAAGTTTCAATGATTTTAGTGTTCAGGAGGAGTCAGACACACAATCTAAGATAAAACTATACCTGAGCTGTACTGCGAGCTATTCCATCCCACTTGTTATATGTGCCCCTGCTATTCTCAGACCAATCACCAAAATCCATCCTGCAAGCAACAAATTGAGTTGCGTTATTGGTTCCTGAAACATGGAATCGAACTTTAAAAGATATGGAATTAGTTTGTACCCGACTACAAAAAATGCATATCCACTCATGTGATAGGTATGCATCTTGGTATCATTGTTCTGCAATATAACTTCCATAAATCCTCTATAGGTTCCATTAATGATTGATGTTTCTGCACGAGGTGGTCCAGTAATAGGCTTGGTGGGAAAATTTAGATTGTATACTCCCTTCAATTTGTACTGGTCAGCAAGCCTGATTGGAGTCGAAGGATTGACAAAAGATATTCCACTGACAGTTGCTCGCCTCTTCCCATTAATTTTCTCAGGTAGCTTATTTTTTAATACATAAATCTCAGTCACATTGATGGAACCATATCTGAAAGACCCTTGTGGGTTAGGACGAGCACCACTTGCTGATACATTCCATCTGCACAGTTAACAAAAAGAAATTTCAGAATCTAATCTACATATGTTCTAGTGGAATCATTCACTAATAATAATATATGAAAGTCTCATATTTTCATTTACAAAGCATTCAATATTTAGAGGCTCAACACGTCTGAAAATTTCTTAACCACTTAAACTTCCAAAAACAATAGAGAAAGAAAAACTTAATACCAAGAATAATTGATTTTTCATTTGACAGTATTCCTAAAGATTGAAGTTTGAAGCACAAACAAACGAGTACATAAAATTGCAGCACAGACCTGATGGATCTTGCTTGGTTCATTGAGTAAGTTTTGTCAAATTGATCATCAGGAGCCGGTGGAAGAGGACCATGCGCCTTCCCCTTGGAATTTGTATAGCGCAAGATAGCAACTCCAGTAACTTTTTGCCAACGTGATTCATTCACAAACCTGGCACTTGCTACGATGTAGTAATCTGAACTTGCATTTTGGTCCGTGGTTACCAGAAAAGAATAAGATTGCCCAACATGAATATCTAAGCTAGTGTAGTTCTGTTGCACTGTGTAAGACCCCTCTGTCTCTGCTAGAAGTAAGTTATGACTCTGGATCCTGAAATTCAGACTTGTTGATACTCCAACATTATGTACACGAAGTCGGTAAGTTTTTCCTGTTGTGCATCATGTGATGACCATCAAAATCATTATAAAAAATGACATAACACTGGAGCCAAAGTCATCCAAGGAAACAAATTATAATGGCTAGAGCGGTGACAACCACAAGAACCTTTCCTTTCAAATATCATAAACATATACACAACAGATATAATCAACGTACCAAGTTGCGTTGGATAAACTTCTTCCTATGCACTTCTTAAGAAAAAGAAAAAGCAAGTAAAATAAAATGTTTCTCTTATAAGCTAAAATTAACTTGTACATTTCATCTTTTGGAAAGTTAGAGAAGTGTCTGGAAAAGTTGAGTGTGTGAGTTTATTGTAGCTTATGAGAAAAAATCCATTCATTTTACATTTTTCTTTTATTGTAGAAAAATTTATCCAAACAAAACTTATATACGCCACTATAATAAGACAGACTTTGCTTGCTTTTTCCTAACTTTCTGCCCATTGTTTTTCTCACAAGGCAGACATGCGTATTAGTCAAGGATTCCTCGTTTATACTCCTAAAGAAGCATAACATTAGAGAAACTACAAAACAAATTTAAATTTAAATTTTCTAAGAACCTACCAGGATGGACTTCAATTGTTTCATAATCGATGCCATCAGGAACAAGTGTATCGTTATATCGGTATGGGCCTTTCCCATTGATGAGAACACCATCCGGCATGCCAAGATCTTTTCCATCGTCTAGGGCCTTCCTCATGTCCTACATTCCAACGCAGAACCAGTAACAAATAGTTTAACCCGTGTTATGATTTACTTGACCAGTATGAACTGAATTGTAGTAATGTTCGTAAAAATAGGAGTTTCCAAAAAAAATTCAACTATCACACTAACCGTATGGTTGCGGGTGTACCAATCTCCAATAAAAAGGACAATGTCCCCATATGGGGTATCAAAAGGAAGAGAAATGATGGGTCGGTTGTTTATAATGAAACCCCCAAATCCACCAGCAGCCCTCTGAAGATGAAGGGAAGGGAAGTAGAAAAAGCTTCCAATTTGATCCTTGACCTGAAACTGGTAAGTCCAGTTCCACTTAGAAGGAATGGGACAATTCGTGCCAAGAACACCATCTTGCCACGAACTCCTCCTCTGCTGAATCCCAGACCTGTCTCGAGAAAGTTCCATAAAGTTGAGCTCAGTAAACAAATCTAAGCTCCTTATGAAGATTTGAAGCTGAACAAGAAGTCAACATACCAATGAATGAGGAGGCTTTCATCCAATTTGTTCCGAACATTGACGGCAACATTGTTGTTTGTGGTCACATTGATAGTAGGACCCGGGAATTTGTTGTTGATAGCAATGACCTGCAAAAACAATGCAGACAAGACATGAGAGGCAGCACCAAAATCCCGTAGCTCCACCCACCTACCAAACCGTGACTGAGTCAAACAAACAAACACCTGGTAACCGCACTCACATAACAACAACCCTTCACTAAGCAAAGTATTAAAGTACGACATTACTATCTAGAAGCGTCCCATGAAGCAGATCTGGAAGTAAAGCTGGAGATTTTAAACATAGAGCAAGAGAGAGAAGAGAACCTGCTGAGGAACTCCAAGTGGAGAGGCAGTGATGTAAGAGACCTCAAAATTGTAGGAAACAAATGGATCCGCAGCGGAAGAGAGGGTGAGAAGTAAGGAGACGTTGACGAGAAAGAAGAAGAAAGCCGTAGAAGAAGACATTGTGTGGAACTTTCAGGGTTTTCTTTCCCTCAAAAAGGATTTAGAGGCAAGTTAGCAGCGTAGCTTTTTCCTTTCCTCTGATTTTACATTATCAAAAGGAACTTAGAAAGAAGAGTTTGAGAGTGGTAGAGAGTAGAGACAGAGAAGAAATAAGAGGGTAGTGGGAGGAGAAGAAGAAGAAGAAGAAGGACTCTAATCCAGCAGCAATGTGAGGTGTGGTGTGAAAAAGGGTAAGTACGTAGGAGACATACACCCGATCAACCTCAACCTAATATGACAGCCAGTAGCCAGTTCACACCTTCTCAATTTCTTTCTTCACTGTACAAAACTTTATTTTACAATTTTAATTTTAACTTAATCATCACATACCTTTTATTTAATATAAAATAATATATTTGCAAAATATGAGAATTTGAATTATTTAACAAAAACATACAAAGGCATATAATAAAATTGTGCATCTAGCCGTTGTTGGGACCGTAGCGTTCTTTGTGATGTGTTGTTTTTCTATAAATTAAGAAAGGGACACAGTATATATGCATCGGCAATTTGTTTTATTCGATTATGAATTAAATAATAATTAATTAATTTTGGTGTTTGATGGAGGGGTCACTTTCCGTTTTGGTTTGCTAGTGGCAACGCCGTAAATTGCGTTGCAACGGTCGGATCTCTGCAAAAAGCGCCACATGCTTGCCAGCCGGGAGCCATTCTTCTAGTGGGCCCACTACTCGAGGGAGTGGGGCCAACACTCTGTTCAGCGTAATTACCGTTTAATCCTCGCTTTCTCGTTTTGACTTACCACAACGGTCCCTGATCATCATCATGATGCAGACCACGTGAGTCCAGCCATGTAAAGTGTTCAATCACACCTCTATGCCTCTCAACCATTTTCCTTTTCTTAATACAGATTTTTATTTTCACCACATTACAACTCTTATTCTTCTTATGTCAGTTAATTAGTTAAAGCTGAAAACGGTTTTGCAGCAAAGAATACCGGTATTACAAGTAAAAGTAATAATATCTTTTCTGTCATTCACTGGTTCCAGATTTATTGATTCAAATTCTCCTTAAAATCAGTATTTTACACTTCTTCACTCAAATTTATCACATTATAATTCACCTGTTATTACAACAAATTTAACTCATCGAAAAATTAATAATTTGATATACATTTTTATATTCATTTTAACACTTTTATTTTTTAAAAAAAACATAATTTTCTTTGTTTATAATTATTTTATTTTTACACTGTGTCAAATAAATAAACGTAAAAATATATCACCATATATATTATTGTTTTAATTAGTCGGCACAAATTTTATCACACAAGTTTAAGCTTGCACAATCCAACTGTCTTTTTTGGATGATGAAACAAAAACGGTGATTCTGTGCTCCGAAAGTGATAAATAAAGGTTTGGAAAATGTGTCAGAATACAATAGATATAAAAAAATGAAAATAAATACCTGTGGTCCAAAATGAAAATAAAAATGTATGAACTCTGTGAATCAATTCCCGTAAAATTGTTTTAATTTAATAGATAGTAAATATTTAAAAAAAAATATTTCTTCAATTCGAATAAATTTATTTTCATGTGATATATATAACATGATGATTACCTGACGTGGCCTTATCTTTTTTCTAGTAACATCTGACAGAGTTAAACATCATTGATACACGCAAAAATGCGAAGTCGGGAAATCTTGAGTTACTTGTCCAAAAACACAAACGTACAAGTATTATAAAGAATAAGCAAGCCACCATGATTCATATGATTCGATTTAATTTTAGTGATAAAGGTGACATTTCAACCAACACTGTCACTTGTCTACCCTAATCAGGGACATTTAGCAAAAACAATTTGAGAAGAATAAATCTGACTGACAATAATTCAGGAAAATTAGCCTGAATTTATGAACTGGTCCATCCACCAAACATAAATAAAATAAACTTTGTATTGCAAAGCTGGTAAAAGATTTTGTGTTTGTCTTTTCGTTAAAATCTTCTAAAAAGTAACTTCAAATCTAATTTAATTATATAAAATCAATCTAATTTAATACTATAAAATGAAATATTTAGTAAGGATAAATTTTAAATAGTTTTAATATTAAATTTAAATCAATTTTATAAAATTAAATATTTTATTTAATAGATTTTGTATGATTATAATATTAAGTCTAATTTAATTTTATAAAATCAATTTATAGGATTGAAATTTTACACTTATTTATAAATTTTAAATACACATTATATTTACTTTATATATTTATGTTACTTCTCCAACAAAATCAATCTGAATGTTTGAATATTGTATCAGTATATATGTAGGAGTTTAAAACATCATGTTTTAAAATTGATAGTATATTTAGAATAATAAAAGTCGATTATTTATAATAAAAGTTTAATATATAAATAAATTTTTATAAACGAGTTTTATTATTCTAAATCATATAATATCTCTAAAAACTTCAATTTTTTATCTTTTCGCAAAACTTTCTAACCATTTGTTCATTTATTTAAAGATTGGAGATTGTTAGACTAATCCTTGAGACGAGATTTTCAACTTTATCTAATTAGTTTCTACAAAAGAGTAAAATGATTTCTACTATTTTCTTAGTATATGTGTTTTTTTGTGTGCATGTAGATGGTTCTAGCTTGCATGTTGGGTATGAGTCTTCTATAGGACTTTTTACTGATAACTGGTTTTAACAGTATATCCTGATTGTGTTTATGTTATTGGTAGGAGTAGATAGAACTTCTTGTACTTTTGAAGCTATTATAGGATCATTATAGTGGTTTGATTATCTATCGGTTAAGGGAAACTAATTACATTGATTTTAATTGATAGGTAACTTATAATTACTTATTGTATGTTTGTATGATAGTTGATTTGTGTGATTGAGTTGTTTGATGAAATATGACTTGTTGAGTTGAGTTAGGAGTTTTGAATTGTCTTTAGTGATCATATGTTGAAATGTTGATAGGTTGTATGGTTGAGATCGAATTTGAGGTGAATTGAGTAATTGAATTGTGTATACTATGATGGTTGATTGATTTAGCATTTGTGGTTAGTGTTAGACTGATTTTGTAGAAATAAAATGACATAAATTTGCATAATTCTGTTATGCAGAATTATTCAGACTCGTTGGGTGAGCATAAATTCGTTGCACAAAGTCAAAGTCAGAGAGCTACTAACTTGGTACTCATTGGGTGAGAAAAATCTCGCTAGACGAGACTAAAGTTAGAGTTCATTAACTTGACAGTCACTGGGCAAGAATATGCTCGTTGGGTGACTTTTGGAAGAATTTAAATTTATAAGTTTTGGTGTTATTCTCGTTGAGTGAGCTATTTGGTCACTATACGAGTGTGCTGTCAGGAATTATTCACTAAGTGAACTATTTGATCATTGGACGAGTGTGCTGTTAATAACTACTTGTTGAACCAGCAGATCTAGTGGTTGAGCGAGTGTGATATCAGGCACTACTCACTGAGCAAGTAGGTCTGATGGTTGAGTGAAAATATCATAATTTTAACTTACTTTGCATATATATCTTATGATGTGTTTAATATGTGTGATTATGTGAATGTTAAAACAAGGTTTAGTTTATAATATGATATGTGAATGATTAGTACTAATCCAAGGACAATTACTAGTGGTTAAAGTAATATGTGTATTTATATATGGATTCTATATTGAGAGTTATCCTGACACTTTAATAACCATTCAATCTCAAGTAGAGAAGGATGAGGTATGTGGAGAGATGAGTGGAAGGTCTTAGTATAGGAACTTTACCTTTGTCAAAGACATTAACAAACTAACTTTGAATGTGGTAGGATGAAACTCATCGACAATAACTTTGTAGAGCAGTAGAGGTCACCACATGTTCATAACTCGCTAGAGTCTAATATTAATACATATATCTGGATGGTCAAGTCTAGAATGAATTATTCTAGGTTTTAGGATTTGTTAATATGAATTCATGTGTTAATATTTTGTGTGTGTGTTTGTCTATGTTCTTTTTGTTTGTAATGATCATCTTAATAGTGTAAGCAAAGGTGAATGTTTCCGTAGATCCAGGTCAGGAGTGGTGCTAAAGCATGGATTTAGGATGTTTGTTTCCAGTTATGTTAATTTTTGTTAAATTCTATTATACTTTTTAAACCTGCGTAATATTAATTTTAATCGTATATGACCCTTGCATATATTTTGGTGTGTGTTATAATTATATTTGAGTTAATTATAATAACACTACATTATGTATATATATTTTTTAGTTACATGTTATTTTAAATAGTTGAATACTGTTAAAATGAAAGGTTAGAATATGCACACAATGTTTATAACTGAATTAAATCCTTTTTTTTTCTTTTTAATTGTTAGAATCTAGTTTTTTCTTATCATTTGTCTTTACCTAAAATCCTTCAATTATTGTTTTATTTAAATCAAGTGTTAAAGCATGAAACTTTTCAAAAACCCCTTTCCCTTTCTAATTGCACTAATCGAGATATTATTATATTTTTCGGGCCAAAGTTTCGCTCTTCAAAACCTAATTTGAATTTTTTTTTTCAATTTTCAGTAAAGGTTGTTTGCAAAATAAATAAAAAACTTTATTCTATTTTTTTATTAATAAGCTTCGTAGTTATTATAAATAATGTGTTCTATCGTTTTTTTTAGATAAAGTATTTAATTTTTTGTTGTTTAATAAAACGATTACATCGGTTTAAAATGATCAGTAACTCAACGTTTATTCTAACATATAAACATTAAAAAGAAAAAAAATGGACTCGATTCAATTATAAACATTAACATTAAAATGATGCAAAAATTAGAATTGAGACACTAAAAGGAAATAAATATAAATCTGATTAATACTGTGTGAGAAACTTTAGAGGTTTCAACTGTTCATTAAAAAAAGTAAGAAGATTTTGTCGAGAAATAACTCAAATTATTGATAAAAAAAAAAATTAGAGTTGTTATTGCGGGAAGGTAAGTAATTGATGGTGAGGTGTGGCATAATTTTGCTTATGCTTTTCCTAGGCAGGTGGGTGTGAAGAGGGAAGGAAAATAATTAGTAATGGATTAGGATAATTCCATGTTGTGTCCTTTGGAGAATTAAGCACGCCAAAAAAGTAAAAGAAAGGAATTATTATTTGAAGATTAAAATAAAATGAGTAAGTTATCTTGGAGTAAAATAAATAAATGAAAGGAAATTGCGTACAAGTTTTGAAACACCAGCATGGCAACTGAAGGGTCATGGGATTGAAATGCTATTAAAAGCGCATTGAGATGGGACAACAGACTGTAAAGGTGGTGGTTGAAGAAATTATAATGCTATTCTACTCATCATTCAAGGACACTTACCCAATCCTCAAGGACTCTTCCTTATATCAACCTTAAAATATATTATAATTTAATCACCTATGTCTCACCAATTCTTAGTTAAATTCCTAAGTCAAAAACCTAATTGCTTTTTATATAAATAATTAAGATTCTTTTCATTTTTATGTTTTGATATTCTTTTATTTATGGGTTAAGGTTATATATTCATTAAGTTTTGAGTGTCTTTATTGTTGTCTTTGTTATCATTTATTTTTCGTACTGTTTAATTAAATTAAGATGATACTTGCAGAAAATACTTTCTGAAAGTGTTCTCTGAAAGTACTCTCTGATGTTAAAGTAAGTAAAGATTATGCTACTTCAACCATTAATGCATAATAAATAAATTTATCTACTTTATTACATCAAATTTGTGTTTATAGATCTTGGGATGTGTTTCAAATTATAAACAATCTAATAATGGTCCAACTTATATTAATCATATTTTGGTGTAAGCTAATCACTATCAAACTTAATCGTTGTTTAAAAATAATTGTTTAGTTTGTAGGATACAGTCTCTTAATTTCTAAATGATTTAATGAACATTTTTTATTGTGTAAACGGTCTAGTCATAAATTAATTAGACTATCATAGAATATTTTTTTTAATTTTATTTTTTACATATAAAATCTTCTTAATTTAAGTTTATATTTAATGTATTACTTGTCTTCCGTGGATATTCTCAAAGGAGGGCAATAACAAAAAGTCATCAAACAATGTCTAACTAGAAATAATGAAGCCAAATAAATAAGCACAGTTGCAAGTACTTGAAGATGTTAGTCAAATGTCTTAGACAGAAGTTTGTAATTTTTCTGCTAATCAATTAATGTTATGATCCATTGGGACTTTAAAATGAAGAACTTATGTCTCTACTAACCAAACTCAAGTCTAACATGCCTACGGAATTTGCAAAATTCTTTTATGGATCCAAGTTTCCCGAGCTTTGATGGTTTGAGACTTGACTGTTAAACTTTATATGCATATTATCATCTTCCTAGTTAATCACATACTTTGGAATTTAAAAATTAATATTTTAATTATTAAGAAAATCACGCTTTTAGTTTAAGAACATTAAAATAAAGATAAGTAGGTATTAACTTTGATATTCGGAATTAAAATTATTTTTAAATTGTTTAATAAATGTCATTTCATGTTTTAATCAAATTTATAATTAAATGTAATATTTTTAATCAAGTTGATGTTAGTGTAAAATAGATCATTAATAACACTTGACAACGATTATTTGGTGATTGTTACCGAAAGGTAATAACAATATTATAGTTAATGTTAACTTTTTTATAATAATTGTCTTGTAATTATAGTTGAAATGGAAAATAAATTACAATTTCTTATAAAATTGTTGTTATATTAACCTACAACAACGATTAGTCATAGAATTATTATCGTATATCTTCTAATTGATACAATTTTGCATTTATGTGCTATTAATCTTTTCTTTACCACTTTACAAACTCTTTTTTATGTTTAATTAATAATTTGATCATATATTTAGGTTTATGATTATTTATTTTATATTTTGTAAATAAGTCAATGTGGTCTTTCTTTATTAAATTAATACTAACAATATTAGAAGGTAGTCACATCCCTTTCTACCTCTTGAATCCAACTCTTTTTCACGTTCATTTTCTTCACCTTCAAACCCAAAGTACCTACTTTCCACCACACCTACCACCAATGCTTCCACACCTTTCTTCCCAACATACCCTTTTCCCTTTGCTAAATGCACTCATCAAGACCAACACCAATCCGCATAACATCGAAAGTCCTTTTCGCTTAGATTTCATTTTGTAGGGTTTCTTTCTTTTCTTACCTTCTTGCTTACCGATAATGATTGCACATTTGAGTTATTACAATGTCATTTTTGTTTATTCGGATTCGGTCTATCATTATTTTCCCTCTTTGTTCCCCTTCAAAATAATAAAAATCTTAATTTTTAAACTTGACAATATATTTTTACTTCTGTTTACACATTAAGTATATGAAAAGTGAAAGAGAAAAAGTAACGTTTTTATAAAGAAAAAGAAATTATGACTTTGACAGAGAAAAAACATTCTTGACAATTTTTATATCATTAAGGAAGCATTAAAGATGAGTAAGAAAAGGAAGAACAATTAATAGAAAATAATTATACAATATATACAAGTAAGTTTTACGGAGAAACATGAAATTCAAGATCCATATTTTCATTTAATTGAAATTATAAAAAATGCTTACAAGTGATATCAGAATCAAGTTCTGGATTTTATGATTCTCCATAAATGATAATTTTCTCAAGTATTTGTTTTTCCTTTCAAATTTAATATAAAATGTAAGTATTACATTCATTTTGAATTACTCCAATTATTTATTTTCTATAAAAACAAAATGAAAAAATAGTTACACTTCTTGAATTGAATCTTCAATTGATCAATTAAGTATTTTGGGATCACTAATCATTAGTATATATATTTTAATTAAAATTTTATATATTTAATGAAATTTCTATTGATTGTACTTTATGTTGACTTTTTTATGCATATTTAATTATGGATGACTTCATATCTCCACTTTTATTTGTCACCTAAATACCAATTCAAAATACATTAAATATATGAAATGTTGATTAAAATTTGCATACTAATCAACTAAAAACAAGTAAATCTTTCTTAACGTAATATGGTGACACATTTATTTAAAAAAGAGACATTTATATGAATGTAACGAAATTGAATTTTCATAATGTACATACAAAATAGTAACTGGGATACCCTCAACAGTTGTCACTCGAGGTTGATCCGTTTCGTCCATGTTAATCATGGAATATTAGGATAAACGCCCGCTAAGCTTTGCTCACATTCATACTTTACCAATCAATAACCACTTCCTGAGATATTCCTCCCTGGAATACTCGTTCATAATGACATTATTTCATTCACATCACATTTCAAATTCCCTTACACTTCATCATTAATACATTCAACTTAAATACAATCGTACTCTCCATCATGGCATAAATTTGACTGGAATAACACTTCTTAGAAACTAACATGATTGAGCGTTACTTATTAACTTAAATAAACAGACCACTAAGAGTTCAAAACGGACGTCACGAAGCCTAGGCCGAGTACTAAGACTCTAGGCCAACCACCTTTTAAAGACCAACACTGTTTGACACACAATACTAATACTGATGAGAAACTATGAAGTAACAGACGCTATTGAATTTGAATGAAGACTCTCATTCTAAGAACGGTAATAATATATATTACAGAAAACAAGACCCAGCTCTTGGTTTAAGACCAAGCCCTGTATAATCGAATGCTATAAAACGAGCAATGACCCAAGACCAAGTGCTTATCAGGAACGAGCGTTACTAAGACTGAACGCTTGGTCCAAGACCGATCATTGATAATTTACATAGAAAGATATGAATGAATATATATATATATATATATATATATATATATATATATATATATATATAAACAATTACTCCACACTTAGTCTTACTGAAAAAGAACGATAATGTCTACGACCTTAAGTAGTATATAATACATGAACTAAATTGTTTATGAAACCTAAAGAAGGACTACACTTAGGCCGAACACTCATTACACATATATATTATTATAACACGATCTCCACTAACGGAATTCCTTGTAGAAGAAGAACTTAATATAGACGGACGCTCAAAGGGGAACAAAATGGTTAATACAAACTCTCGGTCAAAGTTTAACTAATCCTATATGAACGCTCGTTAACCACTCTCGACCATACTACCACCTTTACTCAGAATACCACAGTTTGAATATCAAGTCCTATCTCAACTCAATTCACAACATATATCAGTCATCCACACAAACATCCAAATAAGCAGTACGTACATATTTCATACTCATCCAATAATTCAAACAACATATCATGCAAACATACCAACGTTCAAACAAGAATATTAATCAAATTATATAAGTTTCCCTTACCTTTATACGTAACCGAACGCTCAATGAAGCAGAATAGAGCTCCCCTCTACCAAAGAACTAACGTTCGACACTTCCGTTTTAGGAGCACTGGACCAAACAGAATAACCAGAAACACTCAGAATTATACTATCTACTCAGGCGACCAGAAATAGAGGGTTGCATGCAAGACTTAAACGAACCTACTAGAGAGAAAGAAACTCACCGGCTCAGAATCATAAATCGATCAGTTTAAACGAAAGCTCTTGTCGCCGGGAGTGTTCAGACGGTGCCTGAGAGGTGATCGGAAGAGGAAATGGTGAGGTTTTCTTAGAGAGAAGGAGGAGAAAATGGTTTCAGCAGTGTGAGGAAGAAGGAAGGTATGCAGAGAAGTGGCACGTCATTTGAAATTTGGCTTTAAATACTGCCGTCACCCAAAACGAACGACCACTCTCCTGCAGCCACCTGTTTTTCACTAACTGAGACGCTCACTCTCTTCTTGGCACATGGATCCCACTACTTAGGATTTTGGGTGCATTTTAATGGGGTCTGACAATAATATATTTTGAGAATAATTAATAAAGTATTTTATTTTAGTAAATAAAAAATAAATTTCACAGATTTAAAATAAATTTAGCAACAACCTATATATATATATATATATATATATATATATATATATATATATATATATATATATATATATATATATATATACACACACACTAGAGTGTAGTTTGCAATAGTAGTTGTGTAATTTGAATGGACTAAAAATTTACAACATAATATTTAAAAATTCTAATTATTCAAAAATATAATCTTGATTTTCAACAATTACTGCTTTTAGAAAAAAAAAAAGTATTTTTTTTATCAATATTTAATCCATATTTATTTATAACTTTTAACAGCAAAATCATTTGTATTTTTTTAGAAATCAATGTGGTTCATCATATTTTCTAAGTTTTATAAGAAAATTATAATGTACATATTATATAATTTTAATTTTAATATATTCATTTAAAATGACGCTGACCAAAATTTAATTTTGTAAAATAAAATATTAAATTATTCGTAATCAACAGCGAGAAATATATAATTATTTTCTAAAATTATTTCTAGACATTAATTTTAAAAAACTAACTTTGACTTAAATATTTTATAAGTAATTAAAATATATTAATTACATAAAAGTTATTTTAACTTTTACACATAAAATAAAATATAAATATTGTTATGAAAACAATTTTGATATTTAAGCGTAAGCAGTCATTTTATTGTTTAAATAGAAAATCTGATATATATTTATTCATATATTTTATTTCATATATAATTAGTTGGAAAAGATATTTTTAATTTAACTAAATGCAGCCTATAATATGTATAGAATGAGGAAAATAATATTGAAACGAAAAGAAGGGTCACTTCAATCATATTCAACAGATAAAAAAGTTTAAAAAATTAAAACCAGATTAAATAAAAAAGAATAAGGTGAATGACCAAAAGTATGATTTTACCTTTAAGAAAATACAATAAATAATTGTTACTATACCTGGTCTCAAAACTCAAAAAAATAAGGTGAAAAAGAATTTACAGAGAATTGGAGAACATTAACATCATATTTCTTTGAGGAACATATTCTCAAGTAAGCTAAAATTGCATATGATAAGAGATCAAATTACAATAAACATGTGATGAACATAACTGGGCAAAAATGAAAGAATCGGCGTTGAAGAAGAACCCATAACTTTATCTGGGTTTAAGGGAAGGTCATTACAGTTGTTGATAAGCACATATTGCCAACCCAAGATGTTTTCCAATCCTTTGTGACTATAAATCTTTCATCTCCAAATTGAACTTTAGCTCTTCTGATCTGGGTTGAATGGGAATGGGCGTATAAATGCAGAATTCATTTGCCAAACTTTGAGTGAGGCTGTCACAGTGGCCTCAGTAGCATTGTTGAACAAGAACAATCTAGCAGCTCCATAGATTGCCTTTGTTGGATAAACCCGAGATGTTACACACGTTCTTCCACCTTGAGCAAAGCTTTCAACAATAGAATGGTCCACCTAAATTATAATATAACGCCGATTCATTAGTTAATCCGGTTAACATGCATAAGCTATGAGCTTTTTTGAGCAAGAAAACAACAGAAAACTTAAAGGAATAACTCAATTACCAGCATCCGTATGGAAAACTTTTCGCCTTTAAGTACTGGAACAACGCTCCCAAAGATTTGCTTGCGAACGTCATTTGCCTGAGAAGACCTACCAAAACAATGTACCAGATTCTTCAATATTGATTTTTTGACAGTCTAGTATGGATAACTTTCAAGTTCAGAATTAACAGATAGTAGTCTAATACCTTGATTGATCAGAGCAAAAGGAAGTCCTAAGATTTCCATTTCTTCCTTTAATGACATAGAAATACACAGGAGTATACTCAGAAAGCCCCTCATCAGCCAAAACCAGAAGACCAAAAGGTCCCAAGGCACCACGTTGTGCAGCTCCACCGCTGCTACTGCATGTGAACTCCTCATTGGATTCAGCTGTTTTCTGTAGGGATTCCGTGTCTATCTCAAACTCCGCAACAACGTCCAACTGTTGCATTGGTACACACAATGTCACTTAACTCAGATTCAACTTTGTTCATGTATAGCTAAAAATTCGACAGCTTTAGAAACTTGTTATATATCATGAACACAAACCTGTGTGGCTGTTTCAATATCTAGTGACAACACTGACCCTGGTTTTGCCTTCAAACTTTTGAATTTATCACTTCTCAATCTCAAACTCTCCACCTCAGCAACAGGCCACTGAAGTAAGTTGCTGCCAGTCTTCGTATCAAGCCTCACAGTTCTTGGAATACTCTGTACAATCAAAATTTAACAATGCTATTACCAACTAATTATAAAGTTAAAAACACATGTACACATTGAACTAAAATAACACAGTTTTTTAAATGAGTAAAAGTTCAGTAACAAACTATCATATACGATAAGTTAACTCGTTTTTACAATATTTATCCTAAAAACCATACTTATGATTTTATATTGATCAATAATCGGAAATTCTTAGGTGTATTATATAAAAATTAAACTTTTATATCATATATAAATGTACCTGAACTGAAGCCCAGCCTTTGGTAACATCTGCATATTCACTGTCAGATTCTCCAATCCAACCCCACAAAATTCTCCTGTTCTTGTTCTGATCAAAAAATGTCTTGGATGCATAGAATATTCCATAGTCATACCTTAAACCAACACCAACATCATTCTTAACATCATCTGGTGTGAACAGAACTTTGTTATCATCGTAAGTCCCTATGGCGTAGTAATCATGTCTATCATCATCCAAGCTGACCTTCATGACATGCTTGACCTCAGCCCCATTAACAGAGGTATCCAATCCATTTCCATTTTTCTTGGACACAGGGAAGAAGTCGACACACTCCCACATGCCAGTGCCAGGGACAGCTCGAAGCAGCCCCTCCTTAAGCTCAAAGGTCTTGAAGTCCTCAGTGTCATAAACCAAAGCAATGCCAGTTTTATTAAGCTTGGATCCTATGGTTATGCGCCACTTTCCTTCAGAGGTGAGCCATGCAGTTGTAGGGTCACGAAAGTCCTTGGCACCAATGCCTGGTGGTGGGACCAAAACCGGGTTCCCGGTGTGTTTGATCCAATCCAGAAGCAGAGGGTCAGAGGGGTCAGCAGGGTATGCCAGGTTTTGAACTTGCACTGACTCATTGGTCGAACCTGTGTATAACATGATGATTTCACCATTTGGTAAGATGGTGGCTGAGCCTGTCCACACGCCTTGCTTGTCATACCATTGATCAGCCACCATTGCCAATGGAAGGTGAAGCCAATGGATCATGTCCCTTGACACCGCGTGTCCCCAAACTATGTCACCCCAAACTGCACCGTTCGGATTGTATTGGTAGAAAAAGTGATACCATCCCTTGTAGTACATAGGACCTGAGACGAATTCAGGGGAGGAATAAAACCAAGTCAAATTAGATTTCTTTTTTAAATATACTTTTACTTCTCCTAAAATAAAAAGGCACCAGGTTTTATTTATTTATTTTATTATAAATATTTTAAACTAATGATTTTATTTTATTTCCATTTTTTTTATAAATCTCACGTCATCTTATTTCATTTTATGTTATTTAACTCCATTTCATATATTCAACCTTATGTGGGCCCTCTGGCAATGCCAATTTGCCACGTTGTGTTGCGTTTGGAAAGTTAATTGCTTCTATATTAGTAGTAATGGATAATTTTGTGAGACTGATTGTTAAACCATTACAATAGGATGTCAAAATCCAATCGAACTCCCTAGACCCCGCTAAACTTTAACTCGGTCCCAGTATTTATGTGGCTGCTATTAATCAGTGCGTTCCGTTCAAGGAGACAATTCTTTATAAATGAAAATGGTGACAATTCAACCCAAAATATTCAAATCGGAAAAAAAAAAATAGCAACGAATTAAATCGAATTACGCAAACTTTGCAAGGTGGAAGAGTTCTTACCATTAGGATCTGAAGCAGAGCAAATCAGGTTCCCCAGTCCAAGCCACAGTCATCCAACAAAAAAAGATAAAATAACAGGGACAATAGTTAGCATGAGATAAAATACATATACAAATGGTACAAACATCCACACCAGTATTCACAATTTTTTTTTTATTCAAAGAAAACATTCCGACAAAACGGGATTTGACCCCATCAAAAACTCTTTTTTGAAAAAAAAGATGACTCTTTATTGGCTAAACCTTGATTAATTATTGTCCTTCTCACTTTTGACATGACCTTTTTCCAAGTAGAAAGACCCACGGAATCCTAATTCATATTCCCTTTTCGTTTAACCACAAAATGGTATCTCTAAAAAGTGAATTACATAAAACAAACAGACGTTTCGATCGTAAATAATTTCTACTGTAGAGACAAATTATTACACGATACGAGAAAACTATTCAGGCTAATCCAATATCACACATAATCAAAACGTTCCATCTTAATAAAATACAATAAAGTGTCACCTGGATATTGGTTAGGTAGAAGTTGAAGACAAGAAAAACGTGTTGATTTCAAATCGTAGAATTTTAGTTGGGTTAGAGACGAAGCAAGAAAACCAAAAGAATTACCGTTCATCCAGTTTTTCTCTGGCTGGAAATGAAAAGAAGTTCTCTGCCAAGACAACATGCTATTGTCCCAAGGAAACGCTTCGGAAGCTCCTCCTTCACTGGCGAATAACAAGTTCGATGACTTCTCCGACACCCCGGAAGAAACACCCCTTGAAACAGGGTACCATTGGGAAGAAAGCAGCGATGTGGGACTTTGGTGATCTTGTTGATGGTTGGATGTAGGTGATGAAACGTGAGTATGAGGCACGCCGGAGGCCCTGTAACCCCCATAGGCGACGAGGGAAGAGAGGAAGAGCAAGCCGCAAACGATGAAAAGAAGGTCCTTGCGAGTGGTTGGGGTTGGAGCGGCGTGAGAGGAAGTAGGTAACAACGGTTTATGATGTTCCATGGTGAGAAAGAAAAGATGAGGGACAGAGGAAGTGGCTGTGAATGAAAGAAAGAAAAGAAAGAAAGAGAGAAGGAGTAATCGGGTATGGTGTGTTATGAGTTGTTGGGAGAGACAGCATGCATGTGTGTGGGGATTGGTTTGGGTTGGAAGTGTGCAGAAGGTGGGTTCAGAAGTGAATGGGATGAGAGAGGCTTTTCCTCACGTTGCAACATTTTATAGGACTCGGATCCCAGAGTCTGAAGAAAACCAGCACTGATAGGGATATCAAAGACAGATTTGAACACTAAAAAAAATAATTTCAAAACATTTTTTAATCAGAAAAATGTATGTTTTTATAAAATTTTGGTTTCTTATAATTTGAAAAAGTATTTTCTCAGAATGTCTGTGACATGAAACACATGAATTGTGATGAGTGGATGAGGTGGATGGGATGGGGCCCCCAGGTGGAGGTTCGGACTCAGACATCTATGTCGGGGACATCACATGCATAATTGGAGTTCAAGGTCCTACAATTTTCCAA
Organism: Vigna umbellata; assembly: GCF_029865625.1. Lineage (NCBI taxonomy): Eukaryota > Viridiplantae > Streptophyta > Magnoliopsida > Fabales > Fabaceae > Vigna > Vigna umbellata. The sequence goes on along the minus strand of NC_142167.1, from coordinate 12,105,888 downwards.
TGCAATGATTCTTCGTTGTCTTTTGTTTCGTTCTTAGTTGAAAATTAAGGCTGTGGTTAAGGATGGTAATTCGGCAAATTTTTGTACACTTTGGTTTGGTTAATGTGTTTCGAAAACTTTCTGCATTTGGATTCATATTTAGGTGGTAATTGTTTTAATAGGAGTATTTTTTTGTTTAAGAGTTTAATTATATACCTACATTGTACTCGTCTCTTACATTTTGATTAACGAAAGAAAAAGATAAACTGATGTGTAAAAACAAACGATAAACGATAAAAGATAAAAGGACTTTATTCAAGATTGGTAGTTAAGAGCTTATTTTTCGTTATTTTACTTTTCTTTCAAGACATTTCATAAATTAATATTTACATGATAGAATTTGTAAAAGGTAAATAATAATATCGCAGAGATGTTTCTACAATGCTAAATTTGTTAACTTTTTTTTACCAAAATTGATTAATTAAAACTATATTATTAAAATTATCTTCACACTAAATATTTGCTTCTATGGACGGAAAAACGTGAGAGAGAATAAAATACAAGAAAGAGAAATAAAATTACTTAATTAAATGTCAAAGATTAAAAATAATTAGAAAGTGAAATGCTCTTTTTATTATTTTTTAGCTTTTAAATTATCAATTTTAAATAATAATAATAATAATAGTAATAATAATAAACACCTATAATGAAATATTATAAGTGATTTACAATATATTATATGTATGTGCTAAATAAATATCATAATAGAGCAGAAATTAAAAAAAATTGAAATCAGCTAGACCTCTTCAAATTATAGTCCATCCTCTCTCATCCCAAATTTGACACTTTCTTGCTGTCAGCTTAATACCAAAAATGTAAGAAATTATTTGGGACAATTAAATTTTTTTCACATGTACAACGTGTATCATGAGAGTTATAACCGCTAAAAATAGTTAATTGATAAAAACTATTACCGAATTGTTTGTACAAGTCTTTCTATAAACAAAAATAACAAAATATCATTTCTACTAAAATATTTAATTTTCTATAAGATATAATTTACCAGGAATAACATTTTTCTAATGAAACTTTTATTACAACTGAAAAACATACAAATATTTTTTAAAAAGTAACTTAAATGTTATTTTTAATGCAAATGTCATTTTCTATAAATAAACAAGATAAACGTGTTTTTTCTTCTTCTGAATTTTGATTGTGGAAAAACTAAAATATTTTCTTCCATCAAACGTTCCTTAAATGGAAAGACCAAAATTCAATTAAATTTAAAAAATAAAATTAATCATATTAGTAAAAGACTTTATTTAGAGGAATAAAATAATAAAAGTAAACTAATTAAATAATCATTCGAGGGAAAAACTTAAGACATTCAGTTGATATCTAATAAAACTTGAAAGCTTTCAGAGTTTTGTTTGGAAATATGTGAAGTTATATGAGGTGGAAGGATAGATTTAAACTGATATAATTTGTTTATATTTTTAGTTAATTAATATATTTTATTGCATGGTTTTATTCCGAAATTTTCTATTGATATTAAAATCTATAATAAGTCTATAATATCTATTTTTCTTAAAATGCTCAGAAATAAGAATATTTTTTATAATAATAATATCTAATACGAATAATCTATATAATATAGGATTATAATTGGTTGATTGAATAAACTAAATAGACAATTTTATATGTAACTTTTAATAATGTAAGAGTAAACATAACTCATATACTAGTAAAATTGAATTCAGTTTTATCAGTGCTTTTGAAATAATCAAAGAATCAACTGATTTCATCTTATTATAATTGCCTTTACTTTTGATCTCAGAAAAGCCATTCTCAACAAATCTTGAAACTCATAAAAATTAATAAATATTCATATATTAAATTGAATAAAAGAAATTATCATTATATTCATCAGTTGACGAGTGAACATATAGATCAAACAAAGTTTAATGATTGTAGAAAGATTTATAAAATCTCCTTGCAAATACATAAAAGTTTACAACTTATGAGTAAAAAATCTTATTAAATTTTGACATGAAAAAAAAATTGACTAAAAACTTAATTTTGAAAAAGTAAAATAATTTATTTAACAGTTTAAAAAAATCTAACTTGTTTTTCAATAATATTTTTTCTTCAATGCTAAATCTCACCGAATCACGAATCCAAATTATGTTGTTTATGGAAAGGTGGCTGAGACAATTAAGGCAATGAAAAAGTACTAAGAAATAATAGGTATAAAGAACTGAAAAAGAAAGATAACAGGAACTTACGTGTTAACCGTGTTGGAATTGAAATCTAACCAAATCATTCAATAAGAATTAGTCTATCTCAAGTTTTAGTTTTGTCAAAAACCAACAGTTTTTTTCTTCTTTCCTTTCTCTTTTCTTATTATTATATTAGCTGTTTGTTTGTAAGATTTAATCAACCATTAAATATTATTTTAGTTTTTAAATTTAAACACAATGCTACATTTTAATTTTAAACTTTAAATATATTTAAGACTTAAAAATATATTTAAATCTTTAATCAATAATATACTTATATTACGAATGCAAAATCATACTTTTCTTTTTCAAAATATAATAAATATATACTTTAGTTATATACATACTCCAACGTCTAGATCCATAACTAATATTATATATATATATATATATATATATATATATATATATATATAAGAGGTATCTATTTTAACATTTTATATAAATGTTATATTAAATTCCAGAAAATGCACCGTCAGATTATTTTAAACATAATTATGAAAAGAAAAGAAGACGTGAGAAACTAAGCAAAAGTGTGATGAGCATTCCAAATCTACATATAAGAATATTTGAACTAGCAATAGTTTATTGGAGGGGCGTAGGTGTGTTTTAATGTATATGAAGGCATGATCTTCTGTATGACTACAAAAACTTTAGATCTACTCTGCTTCAATATAATAAACGTAAATAAACTTATTTAACTTAACTGTCTTTTTTTTTTTTTAAATAAGAGTTTAAGATATTATGATAAGATATACTTATATTACTTTTTCGACATTCTCCTTGTAGAGTTTCAAATAATAACCTCCACCGTGATGCATAATGTTTATCTCGATGGATAATTTTCATTTAAACATATAACTACTATCCGATGTTTTAAATAAACTTCCACATTGTCTTCTTTTTCTCAATATATAGTTTAGGTATCTAATCTTAATACTTTCACATCAATATGCTTATGAAATAATTGAGTCTCACCTTTTTTTTTCTTTTTCAGATTTTTTTTTTCTTTTTCAGATCTTTTTTTCTTTTAACTTTCTTCGTGTTTATTCCACTCATAATAATTATGGACCCAATTAATTGAATTTTCTAAAAAAAAATCAACTTGAGTTATTCTAAACCAAAATAATTGGGTTGAAAGTGAAATTCTCACTTTTTAAAAATAAAATAATTTTATATTTGTAAATAAGTTTCTATATCAATTTTAAAATAGATTTTAAATCCCAAATAATTTAAAATCATAGATAACAAATATATATTGAGATATTACACATCACATTATGTGAAAATTACACTCAAGTTTTAGTGGATTGCAATTTCTATTCAACATAATAATAAGTAATACTATAAATACAAAAATATATTTAGTATCTAATCTTTTTATATGAAACTAGCGTAAATGTAGATGTTTTGTATCCACATTTTTTAAATATTCATATTATATTATAGGTTAATAATATATGTAAATTGATTAAGTTATAAGAAAAAACAATAATAACAAAAGTAAGAAATAACTAAATATGAATTATAATAAAGAAATAAAAGAGAAGAAAAATATGATAGTTTTATAGAGAACATTTCAAATTAACAATTATTTCTAAAAAAATCAATTAATAATTATATGTTTTAAAAAATCGGTTAATAATTATATCATAAAAAGTAAAATGATAATAAAATTTGTTTACACAACAAGAAAGAGATATCATTTTTATATGTAGAGATAGATAAATGCATAGATGAATAAACATTAATTAAAATATAAAATATAGTTTGACACAATGTATAATTTATTTTAATCATATATATTTTACATAATTCAATTTCATAGTTTTTAATAGTCTAAAGATAAAAGTGCATACCTAGAAGTGTATAGCATTAAGTAGTACGCTCAACTTAACTAACTATTATATAATATTTATTTGATTTACTACATTATATTTCACGTCCTTTTGTTTTTCAACTCTTAATAAATGCATACCATTTCTTATAAAAGGAAAACCTATGTTAGCCTTTCCAACTATAAATGTCTTTAATTTTAAAAAATATCTTAGATTTGAACAGATACACTAACTTTTAAGTTACGCTGACGTTTGTTGCTGCTAGTAAATGACATGCAATTACATTCAAGACATATAGAAACATTATACCTCTACCCTAAGCATATACTAAATATCACAAATTGGTTTATTTTTTAAAATTATGAATATTTGCACATTTTTTAAATATAGAGATTCCAACAATTTTTTAATTTCAAAAGTTTTGGTAAAAAAAGTATGCTAATTTTAAATCATTTTATATTAAATCCCACTTATAAATTGATATTATGTTGATTTATATCTATCAAAACTCATTTATTTTAGAAAATATGAAATTAAATTTAAAATTTAATATAAATATTTAAATTTCAATTACAAATGTGGCTGCAGCGGAATGGTTAGCGTAGAATAACAAACCAAACCAAGAAGGTTTTTAATACGAACGTGTCCCTTTTAATTTCTACTCAATTAAACTTACCAAGCAAATAAAAATAACAAATAAAGAGAGTAAGGTTGAGGGAAATTTGCATAGATAATTTTATACTGGTTTGGATCTTACCAATCCCACATCCAGTCGTTTATGTCAAATCAAGATAAACAGTTCACTATTCACAAAACAATTACAAATTACAAACACAAAGAAACAATTTGTAAAAGTTTAGAAACCACCTCTCTTGTTACCCCAAGAGATGAAAGTCACTTCCCCTATAACCCACAAGGGATGAACACCTTCTCTGAATCTTCACAAAGGATGAACACCTCTTCCGAATGTTTCACGAAGGATGATAGGCTTTTAACTCAGGAACAACAACAACACTCAATCACACTTCATGTGAAAGTTCTCGCTCTATGCCAACACACCAAGTTCTCAAAGCCACAGCACAAGGGTTCAACAAACCCTATAACCGCACACTGCAGATAAGATTTTTCAAAATACACTTATTTCATATTTTGTATTTAGTATTTTACAATGAGAGTCCCAGTCTGAAAATTCTTATAATTGCTCATTATAATCAATTATGACTGTCATAATTGATTATTGATAATCGATTATTATAAATTGATAATCAACTTGAGTATAAAATGAGGTTTTCTGATTCAAAATAAATTTTAACTCAATATAAGGCAAACAATACATAGAATCAAATATAAATCACATCCTATACATAAATATACTAAACTATAAAAGCTTTAATATAAAAACAAGTCTTCTCAAAAATCTTCGTGCAATCAAAATTTCTGCACTTTAGCTTTATGCTAACAATCTCCTCTTTTTGATGATGATAAAAAATATTTTAATTTAAAGTTTTTTGTAACCTGTACTGATATGTAACTCATACATAACATAAAGAAGAGGGATTAGTAGACAAAAGATAAATATAATTAAGCCCTTAAACATATTTCTCCCCTTTTTTATCATTATTAAAAAGACGCCATGTTTGATATAAAAAATTTCTCCCCTTAAATATAAGAACTCCCCTTGAATATAAGTCATAAACAAATAAATAACAATTATCATAATTTTTATTAAAGGGAAACAAAAGACATAATTCAAAACATAGAAAATACAATAAATTTAGAAATCATAATAAATAAATAAAAACAAGATAAAGAAATACTCCTCTTTATTGAGTAACTTAAACAGAATTAAATTGCATTTGATTCTTTAAGGAAGAAACAGAACTAGTTAAAAAAAATTATCAAAATTTTCTTTTCAAGTTAAAAACTCCCCCTTAATTTGACAAACCACACTTTACCAAATTTTGGTCACACCCAAAAACTTCTTCCTTAATTTTGAAATAACCTGCAAAATAGAAAAAAATAATATTTTGGTACCCAAAAATACTTATTTGGGTCCTTTAAAGTTAGAGAAAGATTATTTTATAATTGGAATCCATGCATATATTCCATTTGGAACACCATAATGTTTTATTCTACATTTATTTGATGTATGGTCATTTTTCATGCAATAAAATCAAGTAACATCATTTGGGTTCGTATAATTTTTATTTTTATAATTATAATCATAATAATTTTGATTATAGTTTGGAACATACTTGATTTTATTTTTATAATTATAATCATTATAATTATATTTAGGAACATTTTCAATTTTATTACCATAATCATAATTATAGTAATTATAATTGTATTTAGGAACATTTTTATCAACCGTTTTAACATTTGAATTACTTTTACTTTTAGCATGAGTTGTTTCTTGTAATTTATTTATATTTATGCAAGATATGCATTCATCATTACTAAAACAAATTCATTTTCTAAATAGAAAATTTTATTTTTTAAATCTTTTTTTTCTTCAAAAATATTTTCAAAGTTTAATTTTAAATTTTTATTTTCTTCAAAAATATTTTCAAAATTTAATTTTAAATTTTTATTTTCTTCAAAAATATTTTCAAAATTTAATTTTAAATTTTTGAAATCCTTTTTCAATTTCTTATGAGCTTTATCTAACTTTTCAGATTCTACTATTAAAGCAGCATAAGTTTCATGCAATTCATCTTCACTATATTGACTATAATTATCAGAATCGCTAGATGTACTTACTTGGTTTCCAATAATGTCATCGTCTGCCATCAAACAAATGTTTGCTTCTTCATCAGATTCGCTCAGATCAGAAATTGTTTCATTGTCATCCTCCCATGCAATGTAGACCTTCTTTTTGAAGTTTTTCTTTTCTTCACCCTTATTTTGATTTGGGCAGTCAGCTTTTAAATGCCCCCTTTCTCCGCAATCATAGCATCTATAGTTTGAGGAAGATCCTTGATTTTCTATCTTTCCGTATTTGAATCTTCCTTTGTCTTTTGATTTCATGAACCTGTTGAGCCTTTTTATCATGAGTTTCAAAATTTCTTCCTCATCTGGGTCTTCATTTTCTATTTTGTTCTTGCTCCTTTCTACCTCAGATTTTAAGGCTAGAGTCATTTTTTTCTTAGTTTTTGCTTCTTCTTCATCTAGTCTTCCAAGGTCAAGTTTATGCTCTCTCAATTTCCCAAATAATACCGCCATATAGTCATTACGTTGAGATTTTGTGACTCAGAAATTGCAGTCACTTTTGGTTGCCACGACCTGTCTAAAGATTTCAATATTTTTATGTTAAGCTCATCATTTTCGAAAGACTTACCTAGTCCAATGAGATGCTTAACGATGTTGGTGAAGCATTTCTGAACGTCTGAGATTGTTTCTCCTTGCTTCATCCTGAACATTTCACATTCTTGGATTAAGTATTCTTTCTCGCTCTCTTTACGTCATATGTACCTTCGTGGGTCACTCTCAGCACTTCCCACATCTCTTGAGTGGTCTTACAAACACAGATCCTGTAAAACTCGTCAACGGTTAAAGCAGATGAAATAATGTTTCGAGCTTTCACATCATTTTGAAACCTTTTCTTTTCTTCAGCAATCCACTAAACACAGGGCTTTGGTTCCTGCATATTGTCAGTAGGAATAGACGGACCAAATGCAATAACTTCCCAAATATCACAATCAATAGACTCAATAAATATTTACATTTTTACCTTCAAGAATGCATAATTTTCACCTGTGAATAGAGGTGGTATATTGATAGAAGCACCCTTTGCAAAAGTTTGATATGATCCTGCCATTTGAATAACTATCAAATCAAGCTCTGATGCCAATTGTCAGAGCGGCTGCAGCGGAATGGTTAACGTGGAATAACAAACCAAGAGGATTTTTAATACGAACGTGTGTCTTTTAATTTCTACTCAATTAAACTTACCAAGCAAATAAAAATAACAAATAAAGAGAGTAAGGTTGAGAGAAATTTGCACAAATGATTTTATCCTGGTTCGGATCTTACCAATCCTATATCCAGTTGCTTATCTCAAATCAAGATAAACAATTTCACCACTCACAAAACAATTACAAATTACAATCACAAAGAAGCAATTTGTAAAAGTTTAGAAACCACCTCTCTTGTTACCCCAAGAGATGAAAGTCACTTCCCCTATAACCCACAAGGGATGAACACCTCCTCTGAATCTTCACAAAGGATGAACACCTCCTCTGAATGTTTCACAAAGGATGATAGACTTTTAACTCAGCAACAACAATAGCACTCAATCACACTCCCTGTGAAAGTTCTCGCTCTATGCCAACACACCAAGTCTCAAAGCCACAACACAAGGGTTCAACAAACGTTATAACACTTATCACCGCATACTGCAGATAAGATTTTTCAAAATACACTTATTTCGTATTTTGTATTTCGTATTTTAAAATGAGAGTTCCAATCTGATTTATAGATATCTCACTCAAGGATACATCTAATTAACGTGTGATAATCAATTATCCAATTATGGTAATTAATTATGCATTTAATGAATACACAACAGTAAACTATAAAATGAGATTTTCTGATTCAAGATAAATTTTAACGCAACATAAGGCAAACAATACATAGAATCAAATATAAACCACGTGAACTATAAAAACTTTAATATAAAAACAAGTCTTCATGAAGATCTTCCTGCAATAAGAGCACTTGAGACTTGACTTTGAGACATCAAAATTTCTGCTCTTTAGCTTTATGCTAACAACAAAGTGTTTTTAATATAACTTAAATTTCTTTTCAATCCAATTATTTAGATTTATATTAAACTTGAATTAAAATTTTAAAAATGCTATATTCATATTTACCTGTAATGTTATTAAGCTTCATCAGCACATATGAGAAGTATATTTTTATAATTATATAAATAAAATGATGTAATACTTATAAATTTGTCAACAATAATCTTTATTAAATAATTTATTTTATTTCATTTTTAACTTCATTTTACTTGTATGAAATATTCAAACTTCATATCTTGTCCAACACTTTTCTTTAACTAAAAGTTTGAGTTTGATCTTGTATATAGGCATGATACTATTACTATAACATAGTGTGTTTATACCACTTAATTATTGCAAAAACCTCGATATCTTATTTAACAGATGAATCAGTTTTATTTGGATTGAGGCATTCAAGATCATAGTTTTTATTACTTGGTCTTGCATATAAGAGTTGATTTTGATTGAAACATATTTTAATAATGTAAATAAACAAGCATTAAATGATGAGTTAATGTTGTACAAGAACAGTTTATTTTTTTGTAATGAGAAAGTTAAGCTTAACAAATTTAATTAAATGCATTATTACAGTTCAGTGAGAGAGGTGGGTTGAAGTTTGGAGTTTACCAATAATTTGCATCACTAAACAACAACCAAAAAAACTATATATTGATTCATAATCTGAGGTTGAAAAAGAGTTTTCCCTATGATTGTGATTAATAGCTGAATGACAAGTGTGAGTCATTGCTGAGTCAGATGGTCCATCAATAATGCAACTGTCAACACACATTACCGTGGCTTTTCTATTTACCAAACATTTTGGTGACAGTTTTAGGCCATACGTGAAGGATCATCAATTAGCTCCTGATTAATCCACATTCACATTATTCTTTCATTTTCTCTTTCTTGTATTTTCTGCTTGTGGCTGACATTCTTTTCCCCTCAAATAATGTTTCTCATTATCATGGTCAACAATAATTTTCATTGTTCACGAAGCCACCAAAGAAATTAAGCAGACAAAAGCAGAGGCAGATCTTAAGGTTTGGCTCTCCCTGCGTTACAATTAATGATGTAATTGATATGCCCTACCAACCAACCCAGTTATACTTTGACATAAATTTTGTTGCATGTTTCCACAATCCACGTGGAGCAAATGGGTGGTGTTGCAGCTTCCACATGCCTCTCGGGAATTACTATTTGGTATGATTACATTTATTCAATAATGTTTGATGCAACCAATGAGTGAATGACTAATTAATTTTGATCATATGAACCTGTCCTAGGGCAAGCTAATCACGACAATTTCTAAGCACATAACCTTTTGTTTGTGTTTCAGTATATATACAGATAATGTTCACTAAGGGACACCGGTGTCAATTAAATTAACAATGTATGGCCACCACACTGAACCAACATCAACATGGGATGATTCAGAGTGCCAACTAATTAACATTTAATAGAAATCATGATTTTATTTTTTTAGAATTTACATCATCATGAGTGTTACATAGAATCACAGTTTTTGGACTTGCTGCTCAATAAACTAGTCGATAATAACGAAACAAATTGTTGAAAGTTGCTGAAAATTCAAAATTTAAGAGCTGAATTAAAATTCAAAGCTTCACAAATCAATCATCTGTTATAAGTCTTCCTTTCAAAAAAGTAGTTGATACATCTAAAATAACATAAAAGGTTACTTATGCACGCGATGATTAAAGATTAAAAATTTATTCTTGAAAAAATTAAAATAAATTTGAAAGAAAAAAGGGTAAGTATGATACTTTAATTATACATAAGTGAAAATAAAAATAATTAATATTAGATGTCAAATTTTATAATTTAGTATGTTCACAACATTTAAAAAAAATGGATGAATTTGATTAATATCGAACCGTTCAAGAAGATGACTGACTGCAAATTTTAAATATACAACACTACTATTTCAGCTTTATTTGAATGGATAAATAATAAATTATTCACAAATAAAATATAAATGTTTGTTTTTTATTTCATTAAAGAGTTATATCTCATTAGAGACTCTATTTCTTTTTTATTTTCTTAATTTTATAAAATAATTAAAATATTGTTGCGTAGTAACATTACATATTTGAAAAGGTAACAAAGTGATGATTAAATCTAATCAATCAAATTATTGATTTTGTATTTTATTCTTTTTATTTTTGATTTTTTTCTAAATAGAAGATGCTACTATTGTAAGATTCAATAGTTGAAAAAGAAACCCTGTTGCATAATCAAAAGAGAAATTTATTAATAGGCATGCTACCTTCGAGAAAGAAAAGTTTATATTAACACATATTCAATTGAATGATTGTTTAAGAATATAGAAGTGTTGTTGAATTAATAAGTGTCTAAAGCATATTCAATTGAATGATCGTTAGCATATTTTTTTTTTCTATTTAAAATTTAATAATTGTTTAATTTATTTTAATATATTTTAACATATCAAATCAAATTTTATATTATTATTATTTCACTTTTTTATTTTTTATTTTAATTATTTTATTTTTATTTTTTAATATAACTATTATTATAATATAAATCATATTTTGATAATCATTAAAATATAAAATTATATTAAATAATATTTAAATTTTAAATTAAATTAAATTATTATTAAGGTGGTGTAGAGTGGCTTTGGTAAGAAAGAAAAGAAAATAAAAAGATATTTATTAAGGTGTCTTTAATAAGAAAGAGAAGGAAATAAAAATATTTTTATTAAAATTAAAAAATAAATCTTTTGAAAAGGTTGAAGGTGCAGATTGAGATGTCAGAAGATTAAAAATGGAATTTTTGGAGATGAAAGATGATATGTTGGAGGTGGAGGATGAAACACTCAACATTTTTATATGATTCAACAAAGGCATCTTAAATGTGGCCCAATTTGCTGTGGCTCAAGCGTGGTTACTAAGCAGCAGGTGTTTCTTCCTACACCCCATAATTTTCTTGATTACCTCCCGTTCACTTAAAAGTAAATTTTCAGAATGTTTTACATTGTGAGAAACTCATTTCTGAATGAATAAAATGTAGTCTAAGAAATTTTCGAAGTTCAAGAAGTCAGATCTTGGCACCCTTGGAGGGTGGGTTCTTGCACCTTACTTTATAGGAGTATCCGGTATTATTTCAAGTTAAAACTGAATTGAAGTTCCGGAAATTTAAGTGAATGGTACACGAAAGATAAACAGTATAAAAATATCTCTCTTGAAATAAAACAAGTCATATGCAACTGCAACAAAACTGAAAAGATAACCAGAAGTGCATTTAGGAATCGCGTGCTTTATATTAAGGAAATTGTTTAAGGGTTCAAAGGTCAGAGGGAAAGAGAAAAACGGAATATCCCCTTCATCTGTTCGCTACTACGTTTATTCCATCAGGAAAAACACTCTTTCGACAAAAAGACAGACGTCAAATCATACATTTGGTGGTGGCCAAATTTTCTCAAATAGATCTTCCACCCGCTTTGCTTGATCAGCATGGCCATCCAGTCCAGCAGCCAAAAGCTGCACAGCTGCAGGCCCCATGGCATTTACCATGCTATCATGGTCCCATTGAACAAGCTGAATATAAAAGAATGAAAAATTATTAGTAAAGCTGTCCGATTAATTAGCAAATATGACAAACTTCAGAACAAAAATGAGATTTTATTTAAACTATCCGGCTGATGATTGAGGTGAGAAAGGAAACTGGAAATAGCGTTATTGTGGATGGCAGTACGCTCACATTTCGTATTACATTGGCACTGATAGAAATCAAACTTTCAAGCCAATAAAGTGACCGAAGTTAGGGTCGGTTGATTTCGATTTTCCTGAGCCTCTTGATGGGAGACATAACACCTTGTTGAAATAACAACATTAGAGAACAGACAACATGCAGTTTGAAGTTGCTCTTCGTGTAATTGGTTTTTTATTTTCCATTTGAGTAAAAGGAGCAATGGGCATGCCACCATGTTTTTGAAATTATGAGGTGGGCGGACATATATCGACGCCAACTTAATTTTGCAGTTTCAACTAAATTTCTACTTTGTAAAGGTGAAAAGCAAATGAAATCAGAAGCTGAAACCATACCTCTTCCTCACGAAATTGGTACGTTGCAGCAGACTGAGGGGATAACCTCCTAACAAAAGAGTACTTCTCATCAGGAGAAGCAACAGACTCTTTGAGAGATTGCAATACCTTTAATGGAGCGATGATATAGTCAACCCTAGACAAGGAGGAAAAAGAAAATAAATTGATAGTATATCATACAAATAAAACTTCGATCAGGTATTAAATTGGATCTGACTGAAAGGAAGTCTTCGAATACCCCAGAAGACTAAATAGATCCTGTTTGTTGCGAACAGCGGCTGCCATCAACTTTGACTTATGTCGATATTTGTGAATATAATTGTAAGCTTTTGTCACCTGAAACAATAATAATGATTTCAAGCAAAGGTTTTGTTGGTGATCATCATAACTATTTTTAGTAAAGATTTGATTCTTGCAATAGCCAAGCTGTTTTCCACAAATCATATACCAGTATTACTGACTTAAACTGTGAAAAAATAAATTACCTCTATATCTACATTTTCACCAGGAGTTTTATAAGTTAATTTTTATTTGATCAAAAGCTCTAAGTTAGTATTCACAAAAATAAACAAATTTCAATTCTAAGAATAGAGCAATAGGCAATTAACAAAAGAGTATTATTGAAGAACATACTAATGCCAACCCTGGATCCTCTCCTCTTAGCTGGGCAGATTCTATCTCTGCGTCACCAGAATGATTACGTGCCCAATCCTGAAAAATTACGAAGTTTAAAAAGAATACCCTAAAACTTAACCTGTTAAACACTCTTATGACACAAATAACGAAAGAAATTACCCTTATACGACCAACAAAAATTTGAATAACAGATGCACCAGCTTGAGCTGCAGCAGCGGCTTGAGCAAAACTGCCGAAATAGAACCATCCATAGAAGGATTAAAAAAAAATAAAAATAAAAAAATAAATCAACGGAATAACTCATAACACTAGATGCAAGGTTACACAAACTTAGATCTTTGAATTCTAATAACAAACTGGGAAATTTTTTCACATCAGTAGTCATTATCCAAACATGTAATTTTCATTAAAGGAAATAATTCCTTTTTCCTTTCGACGTAACAATACGCATAACATTTCACAAAATTTCTAGTAAGAGAGCATGATTCCATGCTTCATAGCATTAGCCATACGATATTCAAATTGGTGGTCCAGAGTCAAAAAAGTGTAACGATTGTACTTCTAACATACAATGACTTCAATTGACCATGTTTTTAAGGATAGTTTTGCCACACTCACATAAAATGTTAAAAGATAACGGTCAAGAAAAAAAATCATAAACAGACTTGCTAATATTTTAAGCAACTTAAATTTAACATCAAGAAATCGTAGTAATAAAGCTTCAGTATTATTTTTTCCAATACATAAAATATCTGTGTTCAGGGGAAAGATGGCTTTTATTTTTCTATTTATGGGAATATGACCAGAACTTTGCATTAATTTATATATTCTATAAGTTCTGTTACACGGATAGTGTTTCATTTATTGTGAGATGATTGAGATGTCCACATACACCTAGATTCGAACCTAATATGCGCAACATCAACCTACTGCATACTAGCAAATTTATCATTGCTACGGAATAAAGATATATAAGATAAGAGATTCTGCTGAAAAGAAACATCAGTTCATTCAAGCTCAGATGAAACCATTTTGAGATTAATAAAAGCAACAGTGAAACTATGCCCTTGAGAATAGTGAGCATGCATATCAGTTGAATAAAACTCGTTATGGATATAGCTTACCAAGATTGCTGAATTTTTTTCTCTTATAATAAAATATACCATCGTAAGATTCATGAGGTTTAGAGATAACATTGCAATGTATTAAGAGCATTCAAAACAGAAAAATTGGTGTACTACACATAATAAAAAAGATCCAAGCCTTTTAAGCAGTATACTAATATGGCTTCGCACTTATACTACCTCGAGAGCATTTTAAAAATATTTAACAAAACTACCTATAGACAAAGGTCAAATGTGTTTGTATGCCTTCAGATTCCAGCAACCTTGCAGCCTCTATTCCCTAAATAAAAGTAAGCGCTTCAGTACATGAATCAAGCATCAGTATATCTGGATTCAGCTAGCACTACAATTCTATTTTTCAGATTACTCACTTGCCAAGTTGAAGGAATTTTAAACAACAGACGTTCAGGAGGTACATTGCTATCATTGTACAACTTTAACAAGTCATGCACCTGTAAAATTTGATAACAGTAGCATTAGATTTCACCAACTCACAACACATATGTATTTTGTCATTGTACTGTACAGAGCGACAAGGACTCACAAAACGTGAAGCTTGTTTCTAAACGGTCAAGCAGTCACTCACAGCTTAGAATTTACAGAGAGAAAAAGCGAAAAGGAAAAGAGAGTCAGAGAGAAACACCTATCTCCTCAGTTTGGGCATTGCCTATATGAGAATGATGTGCAATCAACTAAAACAATTGGTTTCCTACATCTGGAGCCAAAATCGAAACTGTAGCTCTTACTCATGACTAGTATAGATAACTTAATAAGAACTATATAATCCTGAGAAATTACAAGACCTGTGATTGGAACCTGAGAAAGAAGCGATGGAACTACAAGTGTATAATTCAACAAGGCAGTAGAATTTGAACATAATAAGTTGTCATGAAACATGTCAAATACCTTCCTGATAATGGCGTGCGTGTCATAAGCAAGCCGCGCATCCACCTCTGTGGAAACACGGCCAGGGACAAGCTTTGCCAAGTCACTACCCACATTCGCGAAAGCCTACAGTTTCAGGAACAAATTCGCAAAACAACAACAGATAGATTAGACTCAAATGAGCATCACAAGTTATCAATAAATCAAAATTAAAATGAAAAACAGAAACAAATACCTTGTTGACAAAACAAGACACTCGTGCATTAGGATTTTCAATTCCATAACACTCAGAATCAGCCAAAGCCATTTCCACAGCATTCTATAATAATAATAATAAAAAAACGCGTAACTCGTTAAGTCAGACTCGGACCGAAATGCACTAGTTAGGTTTTCCAAAGATTGAAATGCACATGTTACCCTAAAAATGGTATCTGGAAGGCCACATATTCCCAAGAGAAGCGATGAACTGACAGTAGCAGCAGTTGGAGGAAATCTGCAGCAGCGTATTCTCTCTTTGATTAACAATCAGATCAGAACTCATTCAAATTCCATACGAATGAAACAAAAAGAATAAAACAACATTACTTCTCGAAATCATCGAAAACGACGGTGTCGGGGACGATCTCGCTGAAGGCGGACACAGCATCGAGTTCAGTGGTGGAAGCTGAAACAGAAATTGCGAAATGAGAGAAAAAGGAAAGCTCGAAATGAAGGAACGAATATGAATATATATATTATATAATGTGATGAAATTATGAGTTACCGATATTGATAGAGGAAGCAGAAGCGAGAGTTTGAGGGTAGGACCTGCGGGAATTGCAATGGATAGTTTTTGGGGAAAGCGTGGAACGAATCGAGAAGTAAGAAGTCGATCTTCTTGTTGTCGAGTGAATGGAAGATGCAGAAGAGAGTGTCGTCGAGGACGGAGTTTGCAAAGTGAGTGACATTTTGAGATTGAGATTAAGACGGTAAGCTCCGTTACCACTTCTGAATTAATAACTGACAGTAATAGGCCAGATCCACATCCAAACACATTCACCTCTCTAATTTTGGACACCAATCGTGTCAGATTTATATATTTTTTTCTCTGCTACCTATCTTTGTAACAGTTTTTAAGCAATACCTCCCATTTTAAGCAATTCCTCCAATCACTTCTATTTAGTTTAATGAAATTACAAGTTAACTTTAATTAAACCCATGTTTAATTTTGTTTTGTATTATTTTTTCAACTACTTTCCTAATTGCAAAATATAATTGTTCAGATAATTATCTCGCACAATTTTCCTTTGTTTTTCAAACACTCTCACGTTATTAAATGTTTAACAGAATAAGACAGTGCAACTTAATTGTCGTTATATTATATTATCTTTCATTTCTTATTTCTGTTTCTATTTCCTTATGTATTTCAAATAGATACCAATCATTTAAACTCGAGCTTTTTCTTAATTTTTTTATTTAAACTCAAATTAGATTATATAGATATATATTATATTTCAATACATTCAAATAAATCTACCTTTATTTACTAACAAGCCAGTAATTTAAATAATATTAACTTCAAGGATAGTCTTCCAATTTAAAGAAATGAATAGAAAAGATATGGTTAAAATAACCTTATTTTTAAATTACTAAATTAATCTTGTAGCAAAATTTACCATTTTCTCTTGGTATAAAAGAATGACTCCAAAGTGTACTAAGAATAATTAACAAATATTAAACTTTACAAAAAATCATAATTAATTTAAAAAAAATTTCTGTATTAAAAAAATAAATAATATTTTAATATATGAAATTATTAATTATAAATAAAAATAGAAAAAATCTGTCAAAAAAATTATTATTAATTATAAAAAAAAAGAGTATTTTTGTCTTTGAAAAGTCTGTTATATAAATTTATATTATTTTAATTATATTTTAAGAAATGTCTTTAGAGTATTTATTAGTATTTTTCTAAAAGAATACGACATTCGGTGAAAGATGTAACCTTCCAGCCTTAAAAGAATGCAATTGTTATCTAATATAATGTATTTTTTTGTAAAGTACATTTTATGTCATATAATAAATAAATAAAATATATAAGATAATTTTTTTATTTTATATAACATTTAAAATAACTATAAAGTTATAAATATAATAGCTTAGTCGAATGCAAAAATAAATGTCTCCTACATTAGTGTTGAAAAATGTAATGCACTAATGATTCTCTTGCTATTGAAACATTTATGACATGTTTGGTTTTTTTTATTTGAAAGAATTCAAACCTTAGTTGAATTTAAAACTTGTATGTTAGTCGGTTGAGTTTAAGTGTTTTCGTGTTAAAAATAAACATGTTCAAGGTTTGACTTGCTCCCTTTGGTCTTTCCTTGTCATGAAAAAAGCGGTGTAAACTTTATCAATTG
Organism: Vigna umbellata; assembly: GCF_029865625.1. Classification (NCBI taxonomy): domain Eukaryota; kingdom Viridiplantae; phylum Streptophyta; class Magnoliopsida; order Fabales; family Fabaceae; genus Vigna; species Vigna umbellata. The sequence continues at coordinate 12,087,879 of NC_142167.1, read as the reverse complement.
TTATAGTTAGTCTCGAGCGACAGTTTTTTAAAGTTTTCAAAGTCCGTAGAACTTTAACACGTTGCTTCCTATTTAAAAAAAAAATAACTTAAATACAAATATTATGGTATCTATAATGCATAAGTGCTAATAATTATTAATTAATTTTATTTAAAATTTTATTAAAAAAATAATGAAAATAATATTATTAGTAAAATAAATATTAATTATTAAAAAAATTATTATTTGAATTTAGATATTTTTATTTTTTTAGTTAAAATATGAAATTGAGGTTGTCTTTAAAAAAATCAATTTTTTAAAATTTATATTTATGTGAAACTATTTTTTTAAGACTAAATTGGTTTGTATTGTACTTTCAAATTAATTGTTTTTATCTAAGTTTATATTTTAAATATGTATTTTCAAATAAGTTTATTTAAAATTTTGAAAAAGTAAAATATAAAAATATTTGTTGGTGTTCATGTTTACTACTAATATTTTTCATAGATACGGGAGAGGTAATCGTAGGAGTAATGAGGTAAATAATTTTAAGCAAAATGGATAATCATTTTATTTTACTCGTATTCGACTTAATCTATTGTCATATTTATATATAAGTAAGAACAAACCTTAAACTAGTTTTGAAGCATTGAGTTTGGTTAAAATTTTACTACTTTAATAAGATATCCGAGTCATTTCTAATATAGTATCAAAACCATTGAAAGTTTATCTAAGTGATATTAGTTTAAACTATCCTACCATAAGCTATTGAACCCCTTCAATTCTTATGTTCGATGTTCTTAACATGATAGGATGTGTTGGAGATCCCACATCAACTAGAAAAAAGTCAAATAATTATATATAAGTATATGGAAACTTTGCATTACTAAGCTAGTTTTATGTATGAGTTAGTCTTAAATTTCAATACTTTAATAGATCGCACTAGTTATTTAAACTTAGCAGCGTACTTAGTCACAAACAAGCTTCCTTACACTAGCTGAAAGAAATCAATTGTCTTCAGACATCCAACACTATTGGAGACATACTTTTCCAAAAATATACACTTAAAATTCTCTTTAAGTGATGAATTCTCTTCTATCTTCCATCATGTGTTTCATCTCAAACCAATAAAATTTGGTTTCCTCTATAAAAATATAGATGTCAAATGATTTTTTTTTTGTCTTTAGATATTGTGTAAGTTCAAACATTCATTCTATATTGATAAGGTTTATTTTTACCTATTTTAGTGTGTTTGTTTTATGAATAAAATAAACTTTTCCATTATCTTGTTTAATCCTCAAGTTTGTCTTGGTTTTGTTATTTGTTAGGTTTCAGTTACTTTATGTTTGTTTTACCTCTAATATATCCTTTTAAGTGGGTTAAATAAGTGAATAGGAAGCATTTGTGGTGGAGGAAAACAAGATAAAACTCAAAGAAGCATGGTATTGAGCACCACAAAAGTAGCAATAAGCGTCACTAGGTCTTGTAGAGCTAGCGTTGAGTAGTGCTAAATTGGCGTTGGGCGGCAGCTTTACAAAGAGCTACTGTTTTGCATTTTATTCAATGGTGTTGAGCGGTGACATCGCTAACATGCCAAAATGAGTTATTTATTCGTGTATGCCGCGAGGTTTTGGGTCATTCTCTTCCTCCCACAATTTCTCTTCACCTAAAGCGACTAAGAGAGGTCCTTGAAGGTTGTTTAGAGTGCTAGGAAGCTCTCCAACTCCTTCTTGCGTCTTCAACCATCATCCATGGTGTTATTCCCCTTTACTGTCTGATGAGGGAGAAGATTTACAAATTTGAGGTGTTGATGTAAATGGGAGGTACGATTGCAGTATGAAGAAATTACTATTAATCTTGGGAAAAGGGCGTGCATTTCTCCTTAGTTTCAATTTCTTTCTTATCTCTTCTATTTGTAAACCTTATGTTATCCACCATGGAGAGCTAACCTTTTTTGTTGAAATTGGATGTAATAAACTAAATCTTGTGTATTTTGCAATGTTAATACATAAGTTTTTTCATTTCAATATTAGTATTTAATTTTTTATGCTTAATGCTTGTTGTGACTTGATCACCCATGACTTGATTGTTGGTTCTTGAAGTGTTGAAAAATGTCTTTTGAATCTATAATTGAAATTGAATACCTAATGAATCTTATATAAACAGATAGAACATAATTCATTATTAATTTTAAGACTCTTGAACTTAATGCATGATTTTACTTGTTGAGGATTCAAGAAATTAGAATTTGATGAGTTATCATAGGCTAAAAGTCACTAGGGATAAGATTTCAGTATATTGGTGAATTGATTTTGACTTGAATATGAAATTGAGATGCTTATGAATGCATGATAATGAAGTGAATGGAATATAGTATTGACAATTGTATATACTTTATGTTAAATTTTTGTTGCACACCAACTGTTTGTTAAAATACCAAAAAGAGTTTCTTAGTGTTTTTGTGAACTTTATTGTCTAATTAAGTTGTGAATTGTTAGAGTTGTCATGTGCTGCACAAGTCTCTATGAAAAGAACCACATTTACTTTTTATGTGCGATTTGTGCACTTACCACTTTCCATTAACATATATCTCAAACCTTAATCATGATTTACTTTTCAATTGAACATATGACTATATATGTCTCATGAACTTCCCAAACTAAAAGAAGAATGTTTGACATAATTTGGGTTGTCTTTGTTGTCATCCTAACAATATCCAAGTGATGCAAACTAGTTTGATATTGTTATGTAGCATTGTGATCTTTAATCATTATCTTTATGATTCTCACTATGAGAGACATATTAGTTGCAAAAAGATTTAGAATAAACACTTTATGTATCCAATGAAGAATCTTGATCAATAATTTTGAGGAGCCAAAATAATACACTCAAAATTTATATATTCAATCATTATCATTAATAAAATAAAAATAAATAATTGAGTCATTAACATCATACTTCAGAATAGTTGAAGAAATTGATTGTGTTGTTTTCATCTTCACATGTAGTTTTCTTTTATCACCTTTTTAAATGAATCTATTCTTTCATTTTTCATAAGTATACGTATTTTAGAAAAAACAAACTAAAATATAAAATATCAAAATCTAATTAATTATTGAATGATGTAATTATTAAAAGAAAAATGTATAATAATCAAGACATATATGAGGAAATGAAAAAATACATAATAATTAGTTTTTTCTTTTATATTCATAAAAATTACTGTACAAAATACTCATGTGATAAAAAAAATATGAAACTAATATTTTAGTGAGGAAAGAGATATCCTATTTTCTACGGAAGAAAACATGTAAGAAATGAGAAAAAAAAATGAGTTTGTGTTTAATTTCTATTTTTTTTCTTCATAAAAAAGAACATATGATAGAGTAAAAAATAAGATAAATAAATCAAAAGTGAAAGAAAGTAAAAAGAATCTTAATAAGTTTTTTATTATTTCTCATATTTAATTTTAAATTTTACTATTTATTAGCATTAAATAATGTATTTCATAAAAAAGGTTAAAAATCTATTTAATTTAATTTCCATAAACCCTCGTTATATGTTAATGAAAACACGTGTTATGTGGGTTTTTTTTATGATAACAAAAAATAATGAATTAAAAATTATAAAAATAAATATAAAGAAGTTTTACAATTTTATTGTGGATAGTTTTTATTTATTTTACAAATGATTTTTTTATTTAATTTAAAAATACGGTTAAATTAAAAAAAAAATAGTTATTTGAAATATGAAAACGAAAAACAAATGTAAACACACAAAAAAAAAATCTCCTTTATATAATAGTATAAAAATATAGATACAGAATTTTAAAAATTTAAAATAACCATGACATCTTCGCGCTTTCGTTATGTCACACCTAAACACATACCAAAAAAAAAATCATTAAAATATCATATTGAAAAATTCCAAATTAACTCCTTCATTTAAGATAAACAAACATCTACACATAAATAAAATATAACAAACTCATTTACCTCATATCTACCTAAAGTATGACCTAGCTTATATCATAACTTAACCTCCCACACTAATTTAACTATATACATGAAAGACTATCATATTGACAGATAAAATGTCCACTTTTTTTTTCTATAAAAGCTCACTTTTTTTAATAATTCTTTTTAGGAATATTTCCTATTTTTTTTTTTTAGTTTTCTAAGAAGTTGAAACATTATTTTCTATTTTTAATAAATCTTAATTTTTTAATTTTTATTTATATTTTGTAAAAAATAGTTTACATGAAAGAAGGAAAATCTAACTTGTTTTATTTGCAAAGATAAAAGTTTGGACAATGGTAATTTGACAAAACAAAAAATTTTACTTTCATTTGTTACTATCATTCACTGTCTTTTTCTTTAGAAATATAAAAAATCACTTTTGTTAGGACCGTTTCACTTTTGTAAAGGGTTCTCAAATGATAGTAAGTGATGTGAAATAACCTTCTTCTTTTTTCTAAAAGTTGTAACCTTTTTTCTAAAAGTTGTAATGTTGTATCAACCACTTACTTCTTTTTAGGTATAGAAATGTGACGTTTAATTAAATTTAGAGTTATATAAAATTTTGAAATATTTGTCTGTGTAAAAGGTAATAAATAATTTCTTTAATTATAAAAACTGTAAATAGTTTTAGAAATACTTATGATTACTCAAACATATTTTAATAGTTAATGAGCCGTTATTACTAGGTACTTAACCCATTTTTTACACTTCAATAACAAATTTTATGAATATTATATCGATTATTTAATTGTTTAGACAATTTTTTATACATTATTATTGGGATAGTAAACGTAGGAAGAATTTTGTTACAAATTAAAAATAAATTATTTATAAGTTAATTTATAGTAATTTTTCTAAAATCTGATTTTTAACTTTTATATGAATTAAATTTATGAAATATTTTATTTTACTTTTCTTACCTTTTCTTCTTCCACGAAAAAAATGTGCTTAGACATGGCGCTTAATTTAGTGTGTTATGGTAAAGTTGAAGTTTATTCATTAAATAAATGCAAATGTATGTGCATTAGAATACGATGTTTCACTAGCATCGTCCTTATCGTAAATTAAATGTATGTACTTTTTTTTTCCTCCATCAATTGTTTCTCTATACATAATAGATAGTCAATTTCCTAACTGCTTCCGTCGTGTCTTGTTTTCCGTTGCTTTCTTTTCTTTCTAACGTCCTAATCATCCTACATTTACTTTCCATAGAAATTATAAAGCAGATGCAAATAAGTATGGTTAAATATTATACTTTCATAAAAATAAAAATAAAAAACATACATAAAATAGTTCCATCATTGATTCCGTAATGCACTATGCACATAGGATAAACAACATATTTATGCAGAAAGAAAAAAGATTATAAAGAGTGAAATACGTGACAAAAGGGTTTATGTGTGATAAAATGAAAATTAAAAAAAAAATGCTTAAATTATTATTAAAATTAAATGTATAAATAATATTACTGTTCATATCATTTTGCTTGCCAAGAAGCAGTTCATAATACAGGAATGACTACTGATCCAGCTTTAGCAAAATGCTAAATAAATGACGGAAGCTGCTGATATCTGAGAAGATTAAAAAAGTGATACTGTATAGCAATAATAACCACAAATCCGCAGGGATCCAGTAGCTTCCATTCGTAATAACTTAATAAACATGAAAGCGGAGGAAGAAATAATCAATTCTAGAAAATCTATATAATTGGTGTATAAAATAAAATGAGGCTTTGGCCTTTACATCTTCCCATGCTTTCTTTCTTGTCTTTTCCAGTTCACCAAGAGTTGGAGAAATTTCATGACCTGCACGTATTATACCAATAATCTTAGTTCTGACAAAAAGAACACTCAGACAAAATAATTGCACAGCCCAGATTGCCGAGATTTGTACCTCATTGGGGTCTCGAAGAGAGTAGAAGGCATTGCTTTCTTTCCTCACCGACGAAACCAAAATCCCATAACCTCTATTGCTCTCTCGCAGCACCTATATATTTACCATATGCACATTCCACTCATTAAAATTTGTAGCATAATAATATGTCCGATTGAAGAAAATACCGAAAATTTTTAATTCAATACCTTGAATGCATCTTCATCAGTTTTATCATCTCCAATGTAGATGGGAAGCACACCATCACTATCATTAAATCCTGCAAAACACCATTTTGAGCTTGGTTTGTATTCAATAAATAATCAAAGGCAGAAGAGAGGTTCTTACCTAGAGATTCAAGTAAAAACTCAACAGCTTTTCCTTTATTCCAGTCAATCACAGGACGAACTTCTAAAACCTACCGCACCAAAGAAGGTTTATATTGCAGGAAAGTGAATATGAACAGACATGAATAGCTAGTTACTAAAATTTTAAATCACCAGTTACAGTCATAAATGTTTAAAAATTGTCCAAAAGAATAAAGTTTCCATTTTCCAATTAAGAATGGCTAATATTACAATACCTTCCGTCCATGAGCTGAACATAAACGAGGGTAATTTTGCAAGACATCATGGACACGTTGTCCAACTATTGTCCAATTCTGTGGTCCATTTAAAAAGTAAAAAAGAATTAGATAATGGAATGATCAGGATGGGAAAAAGATATCAACTCCTCATGGTTGGTGCAACTATGCTTACATTCTCCTCTACATTACGGTAATGTACAGAAACGCAAAATTTGTGATTTTCAACTTTTACGCCTTCTATATCTTTAGTAATCTCGACGAGGGTTCTAAAAACCTGCATGAAATCACCCCATCATTAGTTTTGCAATTTATGAAAAAGCTAATGATTCTCGCTAAATATTAAAGAGAACTCGCACCTCATCAACCATAGGCAGGAATTCTCTCGCAGGTTGAAAGAGAGTTGTTTCCTTTCCCTAGACACATTCAAATACAGGGACACGGTGAACTTCAGAATTCTTTGACATATATTCAATGTATATAAAACGGTGAAACAATCCGTGATTGCTTCACTACTGTTACACACCTCATGGTCTGTAGACTTTACACAATTAGGGTGGTTTTTGGACAAAGTCTCACTGACAGGGCCAATAATGTCCATCCCATGACTACCAGCGTAGTACAGTTCTGTTAGTTTAACAAGATCAAAAACCTGAAAATTAAAGTAACACGCTTTTATGACAGTAAATTTGATAAAGAAAAGTATGAACACTGAACTGAACAAATAATAAAACAATAATCACCCTGGATACCTTGTCACGGCTTCTTCCACTGATGATTGCTGTGGGGAAATATGTTGCCACACTTCTCACAGTTGTTCGCATCTAAGCATAATTTTGAGAAGAAAAAGAGAGAACTTACATTAAAAACTAACGAAGAATTGACTTAATTGTACCTTATATATGATATATGATATATATATATATATACATATATATATATATATATACATATATATATATATATATATATATATATATATACATATATATATTTATATGATGGCAATCCAGTATCTACTACTTACAGATTCGGACATAAAGGCACAATCCGGATCGTCTACAATCGGTGAAAGTGTGCCGTCATAGTCTAGAAACATAGCAATCTTCTTATTCTGAGCAAGGTCAATGATTTTCTCAAAAGAGTCTAGTGCTGAAGGATATTCAAGCTGGTAAAAGAAACTAAATCAAAGACAGTCTAGAAAGGAAAAAAAAAAACTTTAAGTGAGATGGATCAATGCATGGTTTCCGAATACGGTCTACGACTGTGATGTTGATAGCAACATCAAGGTTTTTTTGGTGTCTGCAATGATAATGCAATCGCAATTATGACTATATCAACTGTATAGTGCACAATTTTACATAATATCAAGGAACATGAAGAAACCACGATTGTAATCCCCAATAAATCAACCAAAGAACTAGATGACGAAATGATGACTACGTAGCAACTTTACCATCCATGTACAATAATCTTCAATCTCAAAGTCAATTGAAGCAATCTGAAAACTGGACCCTTTAAGTAGCTTCTTCCTTGGAGGGGAAGAAGCCTTCATGGCATCCAACCAACCATTGGACCTCACATCATCGACACTCCCTGTACTTTTCCTTGAATTGCTTCTTGAGTACTTCCCCGGAGAGACTGGTGAATCTTGCTGGGAATAAGCTAGCAGACTAGAATGCATTCCAAGCCTTGACTTATTGACGGGAACAGGGTCAGTGAGAACAGGAGAAACATGAGAGGACTTCAAATCCATTGAACCAAGCTATACTATTTGAGGGGCACCAACGTATCAAAGAAAGCTATAAATGATTGAGTTTGATATTATGAGCGGGTGACTTTGTCACAAACAGGGTTGATTTTATGTGCTTCCTATTCGACTTTTTTATCTTCGCTCAACCAACTCTTTTGTCTATGAAAAACCACCGCTTTAATGTTCTCTTGTCACTGCAACTGTGTGAGCAGTCCATCAAGCACGGGTTTCCCTGAAAGTTTGATTAATTGGGAGAATAATAACCATAGTTACAGAGCAACCAAACGGGGTTTTGTCATTAAATGTAAGGGAAAATAACAATGTTAGGAAGATGAAACAAAAGAAAACTGACTATAACAAAATACCTTCTCATATATCGCATTGCATTTGTGATGATATTGATATGTGGGTCTTCTGAATAGAGGGTGATTGTTATAAAATCTGCAACCGAGGAAAGCATAAGCTATATATTGGCTATAGATTATCAATGAATACAAAATTTACATCTATATGTAATTTGTTTCTATGGTGGTGTGTGCACATGATAAAGGCCTATTAGTGTAAGAGTAATAGACGTTTAATTGATTAAACAGGAATGTACAATGAAAAGTAGGAATTGCTGAACATGATATGAAATACGAATATAAAAAACGAAACACGTCGAGGAAACACTAGAAAACATTGTTGTCAAAAAAAGCAAACAATGAAAATGATGTCCCATAAGTTTGGTCGATAATAATTCAGTGACCAGGGGAACTTCCAGTTCTTCTGAGTGTTGGTGCAATTGGCATGACAATGGAAGCTTGCAAAGTTACAATTACCTTAAGAGGAGCACCTGATTCTACTGTTTTTCAAATAATCAACATTCACATGGAACATTCTACTAAAACAGACTAAGATTTCTAGCCTCTAACTTTTACTCCCAAAAGGTTTTCTTTCGAAACAAATAACATAAAAAGAAGGGAAAAAATCTTATTTCATTACCAAACTACACGTCAACAATTTATTTTATTTCTATACCCGTTTTACCTTTCACCGTGGAAGAACATTAATACTTGTCAAATGATGTCTATAACAGATTCAAAAGTATATAAACCCTCCCAAGTATGAAAATCAAAAATACTTTCACAAGACAATAACTTCAAATCCATAGAGAAAAACTCAATGTATAATAGATACTTTTGTGAAGTTCAAAATTACTTGGCAATTTCTTGGGTAGAATAAATAAATATATAAACAGAGTTCTAAACAAGCATAGATCTAATGATGCGCACAGAAGATAAGGCAGATTATCAATACATTATACTATACGTTTATCATGTCACTATGTCAGTTATTCGAACTTATCTACAAATGACACATGACCTTCTTTAACATTATTATAATCATTATGCATATGCATCGTCCCTTATGTTCAAATGCACTACGAGCATATCCGACAGTAATTCCTGGGAAGTTTTTCAATTTAAGAATCAATTTTACTCAAGATCATAAGTGGATGGGGTTGACATGCTTCTAATCGAAAGAACAGGTAAATGGTTTCCAAAAATAAAATTGCATTTTGTTAAGTACTACATGAGGTGTGTTTTAAGAATTTAGATGATTACACCGGTAAGTGGAAAACTGCTGAAATTTTATATCTAATATTATAAGACAGGAGTCACTAAACAAGTTAAGAGCACAAATTTCGGTAGACCATCGGAAATGCTCTAACGAAGAAATCATTATTGTTGTAATTGTTTATAGCAACATTTGGGAAAGAGATGACATAAAATATTAACACTTGATACAGAGTTGTGTAGCGTAGTGCATTGTATGAGTCATGTGTACGTGCAGTTATATCTGTGGTATGCATTTGAAACTTGAAACTTCGGTGATGGACCTACCCGAGCTAAAAATGGAGAAAAAAAGTAGCTGTCAGCCTGTCACTTGTAGCTGTAGATCCAACGCACGACCTTCACATTCCAATATATATAAATTATAAAAAAAAACTATATTCATATGATCACAACAAATTTCCCTTCATTGACTAGACACTTCAACAGCCAACGTGAATAAAAGTTAAGGACATAACCATACTCCAATAACTCTCCCACCACAAAAAGACAACAAAAGCATGGTAAAAAAAATTAAGAGAGAGAGAGAGAAATTGTAGAAAATCTATTCAGCCTCCGTCAATATTGCCTGTTTTATAGGGCACATATCAAATTTGCTTTTTAGAATATGCAATTGTTACTATATAATTGGCAGCCATCAGACCTAGGTTAAGGTCAATGTTGAAAAAGTATTGTGGATGACAAAAAACCATTACCCTGTGAAAAACTTTAACCTAAATCGGGCAGGTGGGCTAGGCAAAATATTATAGTACTTTTATTTTAGTAAACCATATGCATGCTTCCGAAAATTGAACATTTTCTGTAACCATAAGAAACGATTAGAGAAGCATATTATTTTTTAGAGGCAAATGGTAGATGAGAAACACTCCGCTCTTGACACATGAGCAGTCAAATCATTGCTCAATTACCATGCACTATTCGGAGTATCGGTATGGTTAAAAGCTTTAAACATTTTCAATCAAATATAAAATGTAAGTCCGTATGTATGTATGGTGTGAAATGTCGTAAATGACCGAGATATTGAAAAAAAAAATGAAAAACCAATTAATGGCCTACAGGAGCAGGAGAAAACAAATCGAAAAAACGACGACCCTTACGGCTAAATTTTTTTCATGTCCCTTTGGCCCAAAAGCATCACCTTTTGATTACACCCGTGCCATTTTGCACATATAAGGCAAATGCAAAACAAAACGGCTTCAGAAGGGAAAAAAGAAAAAAAAGACGACACTTTGATCAATGATTCATTGCCACAGGGCCATTACTGGGACACATGAGGTGAAATTGGTTTCGTTCTTGATTTTGGAACACGTATCACACAATGACATAAAAAAATTGGGATCATCTCACGATAGGCAGAGAGAGAGGGGATCGAGAAGGTACCTGATTTATCAGTTACCGCTCTTTCCAGCGGCGCAGAAATCGCGTTAAGGGGCCTGAAACAAATCTAAATCAATTGAACAAAATAAGAAGAAGGGGAAGGAGAAGAGATTTAAGAGATCACGAGGGTAGAAAAAAGGGAATGAAAAATCACCTTGAATGAAACTAGAAAACAAAGAAAAGGAGAAATGGGAGAGAGAGGGCGAAGGAGAAGAAAGAAGGTGGATTTAGCTATTTATATGTTTGAGGCTATAAGGAGACTTGCCTATCAAGTTAGTTTGTTTCACGTTATGATGTTGGCATTATTCTCGGCTTTCATATTTTAATTTACTTTCCATTAGGGCTATTTTGAAATCATTTTCTTTTACAACAAATTACAAAATATATGCTTTTAATTTGATTTAATCTAATATTTTACTCTGTCTATTCTAAAAATAATTTTTTTTATCAAATACTAGTGTTCACCATTGTTTTTATAATAATTATTATAATTATGAAATTAAATATAAATAAACTTTATAGTTTTATTGTAAAACATTTTTATTTCTTTTATAGATTGTTTTATAATAAAAAAATAAACAGTTTAAAAAATATATTAAATTAAGAAAAACAGATAAATTTAAAGAAATTATAAAATTAATAAAATAATGATTTAATTTAAAAGAAAATTATTTACAAGATAAATTTAGAAAACAAATATGAACATTAAAAAAATCTCCATATATTAATATATTTATAGGTATAGATATTGTAAAAATATAAATGTGTGTTGTTTTAGGAAACTAATATTCACTAACCTATTCAATATAAATTTTTTATAAGTTATTTTTAACTCATAATATATTAAAATTTAATCTCACCTTTATTGAGAAAGATTTCTAATCCTAGTCATATTTGATGAGTTTGTTTTTTACTTTTATTTTTCAAATATATTTATAAATTTTAAATTCAAATTAATTAAAGTTAACATCTAATATACAGAGATAGAAAAATCACTTTTCAGAATGTATATTTTTATGACGGTATTATTCATCCACAGCTAAAGCATGTTGAATATGAGTATTTCCTAACATAATTCATTTCCTATTTCAAAATGGCATTTATAAATTATTATTATTTGAACTAAGTAATTGGTTGGTTCGAAGATATATTCTGTTTGTATTTTATAATTTGTAATAATATATAAGAAGAATTTTTTCTTTTAGTGTATGTATTTTGTATTTTTATAATCACATTTTAAAAATAAAAAAGAATAAATTATATTCTTATGAAATAATATGAATAAACTTAAAAAACATCAATACAACTTAGATAAACAACAAAGCAAATTCGATAAATAGGATCTAATGTGTTAAATGAATTTAAATATAAAACTATCTTATTATTATTATTGGACTAAAATTTGCTAATAAAATTAATTGGTCTAATCAATTTGAAATTAATTTTAGTTTTCTAAATAAAATTTTCTCAAGATAATTTACTAAGTAAATTAAGTCATACTTACAATTTTGCATGATTTCTCAAAACAAACTATTTCAACAAATTTAAAATGCACCAAATTAGTTTAAATTTTTTAGAACAATCATACGTAAAAAAATAATTTCACTTATTATTTAAAATATATTTTATATATGAAAATTATTTACACTCATAATGATAAAAGAAAATTTTAAACATATTAAAACCTTCATTAGTTAAGGTAATTTGAATCTATTGACTGATCGTTAGGATGATATTAGATTGTCAAACAGAGATATTGTCTATATGCTATCTAATCTATAACAAATAAATTCGTCTATTACCTATTCTGTTATCCGTCGGCTACTCGTTTAAAAAATACTTACAAGTTTGTTTTAAAAAATTATCAATATCCAATATCCACAAATATTTAAAAAGAATATTTCATAAAATTTTTAAATAAATCTAAATAAAATTACAAAAATATAAAATATAAATTAAATTAAATATAAAATAAATTTTTAACTTTAATTAAATTTAATCTAATAAAATATATATTAAATTTTAATTTGAATAAAATTTAACTTAATAAAATATAAATTAAATTCTAATTTTAAATTTTTGTAGATAACATATACTCACGATGCAGGTATATGATACTCGTACTCAATCCGTTTATACACGAGTATTAAACTCGTTATCCATGAATATCAACTATCTTCTACGTGTATCCACAAATACCAATATTTTTGTCGTCCCTATTTATCTCTGAGCTTAAAGGTGAATTATCTAACATGTCTCACCTTTTTTATACTATATAAATTTTGTAATTTAATTTGACTTATTATTAACTTTTAATAAGATGTAAATTTTGTAATTTAATTATCGTTGGATTATATGACTTTACTCATTTAACTGATATTTTATTTTTTAACTTGTTCTTTTTTTGTTTTAAATAGTAACATTTTAACTTACTTTTTTTATAAAAGTAAAATAAAATATTCATATATTTTCTTAAATATTACTAAAAGTGATACTATAAAGATAGTAAATAAAATTCAAAATGTTAATAAATATCAAAACGTTAACTTATGTAATTAGCAAAATAAATAAATAAATCAATTAAATTACTTAAATATTATTAAACAATTAATATTAAAAAAGTATAAATGCCATTATTAAAAGTAATAAATAATTATAATAAAAAATAATAAAAAGAATTTATAGATTTGATGTTGATACATTATGGTTTAACCCACCATCAATTTGACTAAAACAACTTTAACTTAAGAATTAAGTGAATATTGACCCACATTTAAAAGAAAAAAAGTTATATCTTTTTTAATTCACTCAAATTTTAAACCTATAATTATTAGAGTTTACTTATGGATTCGAGTTAACTTTAATACTCCTACAAAGAATATAGTAAAAATCACCAAAATAAAAAGAAAAATACAAATCTAAACTAGTTAAAAAAAATATATTTCTTAACTGAAAATTCAACTGTATCATGTGATATGGACTCCTCAATAAATAATTAGGCATACGGAAAACAATAATTACCCATTCCTTGGAGCTCTTCCAACTCGATTAAACAGTCCATCTTTGGTTTGAATTTAGACTATTTGAATAATTTTGGAAAACATTAACAAGTGTGAAAAAGAGTTGTTACTTATAAATGAGCTCAATCTTGTAATTATTGATGTTGTTCCTCATTTAAAAGTTGTAATAGGTAGTAGAACGTTATGTTAAACATTGTACTGGAAAGGGTCCATTATGTGGATTGTTGTCAGCTAATTCTTGCAAAGCGCAAGCCATAACTCGCATAGCCAGAAGGAGGACATTCGCATAGCACACCAGTACATGTGCGCTGAGCGAAGAGCATCAGTTGAAGTGCAACAATTGAGAAAATTCGCACAGCGCATACACACGTGCGCTGAGCGAATTAATGAAGTTAAGTGGCTTAAAAAGATGTGATAGAAAAACAAAAACCATGTTCTGACAAAACAAAGTACGAAAAATTTAGGAGAACTTCAGGAGACGCTCAGGAGACTCTTCAAGACATCAAAACTTCACTTTATTCAAGGAATTGTTGTAAAGAGTACGTTTTAGATGTCTAGGAGAGGCTAATTTGTATGACAATACATTATTGTAATTTTTTTGTGCAATATATGTGATTGTTCTTGTGTTTTTCTTGACTTGCTTATAATTATATGAAAGTATAATTATCTTTAAACGTTCTTTTGTACTGGGAAGTATTTTTAGAACAAAAATGTAAGAAAAACAACTTAAAGTAACTACGCTAGGAATAACTTCTGTGTTTTTGGTCATTCTCAACATCTGAAATTAATGCAAAGTTATATGTTAAATTAATTAGGGAATTAATAATTTAATAGAATTTTAGAGCTTGCTTTAAGGAATTAAATCAACATATGCTTGAATGCTTGAATAGAAAATGTATTTTGTTCAGGATGTTACTGTGTAATGTCAGAGACTAATTTCAGTGATCTTTATTCCAATTTTACAAATCTTAAATTTTTACATTGTTAATTTTATGCTATTTTCCAAAGTTGAAATCAAACGTTGTTATTAGTAATTGATTTTGATAAATAATCTTGAAAGAATAACATGACTCAAATTTTCTTGGAAGAACTATAGTTTACTTATTCACTGTATTACTTGTAACTATTTAGTATACTTATAAGATTATTATTTTGTTAATTATTATTTTAAAATTTAAGACAATATTAATTATTTTTTATTACTCAGACACATTCTTTATCTAATCTTTAATATATATATATATATATATATATATATATATATATATAATATCAATAAAAATAATAAAATAAAGAATCCTATAAATATTATATTACACTATAAAGTTATTACATTTATTAATGTAAGCTCCGTTTCCAACCAAATACCCTTTTCTCCTTTCTTAACTATACCAAGTTCCCAAATAAATAATTAATAAATGAATATAATAAGAAATCAAAGAGAGAAAGAAAGAAAACAAAGGGCATCGTGTTCATCTTTTTTTCCTTCAACATTCCCTTTCTTAACATCGTCCATCTCTTTATTCCACTCTGATCTTCCATTTTCATTTATTTCAAAAATCAAATAATATCATGTAAAAATTGAAGTTCCAAGAATTAATAAGTTTTTTTCGTTAAGTTCTATTTCTACTCTTTGAATCAATCCGTTTTTCACCTTGTATGTACCTTCTTTCAATTATATTCTATTTTTTACCTTCTAAATGATATTATATCTAATTCCAATCTTAGAATCACACTCTAATCTTTGGACCCTCTTGTATAAAAAGAGCAAATAAAAGAAAAGTTGTATAAAGGCTAGCTTGTTTTGGGGAACTCACAAAGCTAATTTCTTTGAAAAATTTAAGGTCTCAGTGTTTAATTTTATTTTATTTTTTGTATTAGTGTTATGATTGCATGTTTGCTTAAAGTTAAGAAGCTTTGTGATAAGTGTGAGTTTATAAACTGAGAAGGTTATGAAAATTTGAGTAGATATATTTGATTAGAATTATGGAAATATAAATATGTGATATTTGGAAATTGTTGAAATGGAGAAATTAGTTGAGAATGAAAATGTTGTTAATATAAAACAGTATGAATGGATTATAGAAGAGTTGGCATATAAGAAAAGTGATGAATGGGTGAGACTTTGATGATGGTATGGTAAAGTTATTGCTTATTTGAAGGATTATATGTCTTTGATGTTGTAATATATTGAGATTTTCAGAATCTAAATGATTGATGAATTAATTGGGGATCTGGTCAAACTATTAATCCTTGTAATGTGTAAAGAGTAGAAATGGGAGAATGCATTGATTTTATGTAATATTGAATGTGTCATGGTGTTTTCATTTTAAGAATGTAGTATGTCTATGTGATTGTTATAACATGCGGATTAGAAGTGGAAACTTTAGGATATGAGAAATTTTCAAATTGTATAATTATAAAAACAATTTGTCTATTGTGTTATCCATGGGTGGTAACTTTATGACATTTTTCTATACTATAAATGATTTATATTTTTCTAAATAGTTTTCCTTGTAAGCTACATATTATAATTATGATTATATTACCATATATTGAACAATGCATGTCTATGTGATTTTATTATTAGGATTGTCAAATTAGTTATTTTCAAGGAAAAATGATAATCAGATTGAGTCCAAGTGTATTGAAATGGACTTGGTGTGAGACTATCCTGACTTTACCATTATCTAACTCACATAGAGGGTGATAATTAGGTGATGAGAGTCGAATGAAGTTTCACAAGGCAAACGATATGATATGAAAGAGGATTATATTCAAGGAGCTAGTGAAGTTAACCATGTCAACATTAGATAAGAAATATGATGTTTCATTTGTGTTGTTGTTGTAGAAAAGGAGGAAAGGAGGGTAAGTATGATAAGTCCAAAGTCTCACGAGTCCATTCAATACGCTAGTTTTCCGAAAGGCTGAGCCTAGATATTATTCTTTAGTTTTATGCTTTGATTTAGTTAATTGATTTTATTTTTATAAGAATTTATTTTGTCAATTTTTGTGAAATTTTTATTATCTTTTAATTGGAGTTTATCTTTGTGATGATTAGGTTTTCCTTACAATTTTTGTGATTTTATTTTATTTATTTTCTGTGATGATTGTATTTTAAATACGGGAGGAGATATGAGAGTTGAGGGCGATAATAACATTGGAACTACTACAAGTTCTGAAAGAAAGAGTATAAGAACATGTTATATGATATGTTTTAGCCTTTTTGAAAGACTCTATTAAACTATTTGTTCATATTTTTAAGTACTTAGAAATTATGTTGATCATGTTTTGAGTACAATGTTTTTTAGATTAAGAATTGTAAATGAAATTCCATTTAATTATAATTATTGATGTTACTAAGAAGTTATAATATTATTTGTAATTACTATGAAAATGTTTAGAAAAATAGGATTATTACATTTTGGTATTAAAAGAAACAATTATTTTAGAAACAATTTAACGATAATAAAATTAAAAGATTTCTTATTATTTAATTCATTTTTTTGTATAAAAGTGCATTTATAAAAAAACAAAATAAGTACGGATTATTAATTACATTGTGTATTGATTTTTTTTTAGTTTTAAATAAGTTTGATATATAGCCTTTTAACTTTACATATTATCTTTTAAAATATTTTTAAGAACTTAAATTTTAAAAGTTTCCATTATTTTCTTAGATCAGATTTAATAATATGCAATGTAACTCAATTTAAGAAGAAAAAGAAACATTTATGGTTATAGTAGTTATTTTTGTAAAAGCATAGTATTATTAGTTTTTAGGCTTAATTACCTACTTAGTCCCCATATTAGGAGGTAATTTTCTGTTTAGTACCCGGTTTTAAAAATGTAGGCATCTGGTACCTATGTTTTGAAATTTGTATCAATTCAATCCTATCCAGTTAACGGCGTTATAATTGATGCGAGAAATTAAGGACGTTAATGAAGATGCATTCAAACATTTGATAGCTATTCCACCCAGGCTATCATTAACGTCCTTAATTTCTCGCATCAATTATAACGCCGTTAACTGGATGGGATTAAATTGATACAAATTTCAAAACATAGGTACCAAATGCTTACATTTTTAAAACTGGGTACTAAACAGAAAATTACCTCCTAACATGAGGACTAAGTAGGTAATTAAGCCTAGTTTTTATTATTTTACCAAGTTTTACTAAACAGACTAATATTGTCAAACTACAATAGAGTATTGTTTGAAACTCAATTATTTTTTACTAGACATTTTGAGTATTATTTGAACGTTTAGTCACTCTTATTAACAATATAGATTATTTCTTGGGACAACAATTAATCCGGACTAAAACTTGAGTTATTTTTTTTTGGGAATATAGTCACTTATAAATAAAAAGGGTTTTACAAAGAAGGTGATTTAAAAGATGACAAGGTTTTTCTCACTAGACAAAGAGATAACATCTTTTAATGAAGACAAAGATAATACACTCTTCTAGTTTGCTAAGGAACAACAAACAATCTTCTTATGTAGCTTAGGCATAAAAAAGTTTAAGCAATATATTGATAATGTTCGACAACTCTATATCATTTATTTTGCTTGTCTTCCATATGAATTTATAAGTATTTATGATCACTAATAAAAGTTCCTTTTGTTAAGACATATATATAATTAGTGCTAACATATTTTGAGTGAAAGCACGATATCTATGAAATATGATTGTACTTGCAAATAACATTAGACACAGTATTATAATTTTTCTTTCTTATGGTAGTTATGAGACAATATTTATTTATTTAACTTTTACTTTCAATAATGTGTGATAAAGGTCCACCATAAAATCTTGATGGGTATATGATACTTGTTTCATTTTATGATTTGTCAACATTGGGGTTTATTTACTTTATTTTAAACTCTTTCTTGTTATGACGATGAATATTAACAAAGTGTAATTGTTAATTCTTTAACAAACGTACCAAATCATTCAAATAGTAACTGGTAAAACTGCATATCGTTTTCTAAGAGACTTGCAAAATACTAAATAATCATACAATTAATAAATAATCTAGACTAAGGAATAGTACCACAATTTCATATTATATGCAACAAAGTAAATTAAAGATGAACTTTGAAAGTTAAAGACACTTAGGAATTGAAAAATGTTGGAAATAGTATGGATTGATATTGTTGGAATTAGATTGCATCGACTTCACTCTTTTGCATATAAAAACTCACATTTTCTCCACTAATATACTAATGTCAAATCACAAGTCTACTCAAACTCTAATCCAGAATGTGCCTAGGTTTCCTTATTAAGAGTCAACTCCTAATAAACAAACCCGCTTTATAAACTAGGGTTTATGACAACCAATGAGCCAAGCTCCATTTCTAGATACAAGTTCCATTAGTATCTTGTTCCAAGTCTAGGTTTCAAAAGATATTTTTCAATACCTAATAAGCTAAGCATCAAGCTATGAATGGCCACATAAAAGTGAGCATTAAGTATATAAACAAGAATATTAACATTTAATGGAAGAGACATATATATAATCAAAGTATTTGCAAAAATATGAGAGTTTAGTGGTTACATCTATCCCAAAAAAAAGGGTGTAGTTCTCCATTGTCATGAAGAATCCAAGCTTACAAAATGAAAGATAGAAAAAGATAGAGATATAAGAAAGAAGAAAGGACGGTTCTTACAAGCCCTAACAGACCACAAAATTCTCTAAAGATGAAAAATTGTGTCTCCAACAACCATTAATGAACTTCCCTCAAGAAACTAAAAGAAATAAGGCACAACTTGTCACGTCAGCATAAGTACCGTTGAGCGTAATCTTCGAATTGTTGAACGCTACATTTTGCGAATAAATGTAAACTACTTTTTAAAATGTTGTTGTATTTAGCAAAACAAAGGCTCATGTTTTACTATAAACTACAATAATATATGCACCATGTGTATATTTTATTTTAATGAATTAAATTAAGTATTTATGGTAATTTATAGATTTAATAAATTTATTAATATTTATATTATTATTTTCTATATCTGGCATTGTAATTTATAATTTAAATAAATATAACATTAAAGAGAAAAATATATATTATAAATTGTGGTGGTAGGTCCTATATCGACTAAGCAATGAGTCCAATGTTGATTAGGATTATAATTGACTTTTGTCTATAGAATTTTTAGCCTTGCGATCTGTGATGCTAAGGCTAAGAGGGTTGTGTGATAAGACCCATACCAATTGGGTCAATAAGCCCAATTTTGATTTGTATGTTAGGTAGGACAAATACCAATTTGGTCAATAATTATCACCACGACTATGTATAAGAGGTTTTGTATTGATAAAAGGTTAATGATGGAATAATAAATAGGAGACATTAAAGTCATGATATTGTAGTAACTATGGGATTTCGAGGACAATACAAATCGAAAGAAAACCAAGAGGTTGGAGAATGATAAGTATAAAGTGATTATAAGAAATAGAAAAATGATATATTACCATTGAATGTTTTGGTTATCAGTCTTACTATCTTTTGGCTATAACACAAATTTATAAAAGTAAAATAAAAAGTACAATGTTAAGGAGTAGTCGAAACACAAGTATCTTTACTTCTATTTCTTTTTAAATATATACTTAATATTAGGCATAATTAATCATTTTGTCCTTATTTCTTTTTTAAAAGTTACAAGTAGAGTCCCACTTTTATTTTTTATCAAGTCTTAAATTTTTGTAAAATTGACTCAATTCGATCTTTTCCATTATTACCTTACAAGTTAAAGGCATGTTACATGTTCATTTGTGATTTTTTTTTATGTGTTTTTTGCAAAAAATTTTGTTGTTCACGTGTCATATGTCATGTGGTATGACCTGGGAGACTATCAAGATTGTGCCATATGTGAGTGTAAGTAGTGTCATTGTTTGTATTCAAATAAGTTCATATATATATATATATATATATATATATATATATATATATATATATAATGTTTCAGTGGGGATTTGTGTAGGGTCGAGAAACACACATTTTTACCTTCAGTTTCCTTCTTCTGACCTCTGAATCTCCTACTCCAAGTTCTTCAAGTCCGAGCCGAGGGGGACAGTGCCTGCAAAAGACACTCCGACGCTGAAGTTAGACGTGTGCTGGAAGAGCTTCTGCTCATAATTGAATATTAGTGTTTAGCGAAGAGCTATTATGATTGAGTATTGAGTAGAATGTAGTGGAGAATGAATAGAATGTACCTAACTGTTAACCCTGATCCTATATTTATAAGTCATTGCATGGATCCTAAATTGATTCAGGCCCACCTTAGAATCTTGAGAGTCTTCTATCTTCCCTATCAGTTTATGATGCTGATAAGAATTCCTAACCCTCGTCATCGCCTTAAAGATAGAAAAGCATCCTGACATTGTGTTGCAGTTTGTCTCAGCGCTTGTTGATCAGGCTCGAAGGACAATCCTATCAGTCCTAGATGATGATTTAAGATGATTTCTCACTACTCTTAAATTCATCTTATAGTCAATAACAATTCTGACTATTAGGTCCTTCAACAGATTGTACTCCACTTGGTTAGACCGACATGTACTTTGATAGCATGAAGTGAGTAGATAAACATACGGGAGTAGCATCCATTGAAAAGCGGGCGGTTAGAATGCTTTCTTGTATGTTAAGAAGCATTTTCCTCATTCCTTGAAGAGGTCGGGTTGGTGGGTCAATATTCATCTCATAATATGAGAGCACTTTCTTTTGAGGCTCTAGTATCAGAGGAGATGATAGATGAGAGCCTGGATATTTACGCAGCTTTTGACTTGGGAACTCCTCCCACATCAACAGCTCAAGCTCTGCTTAGTTCATGGTTACATGTCTAGGCTGAGGCCTCTACTCACGAATTTGAGAAAACCGGATTCTTAATCAACCTTTGTGTTACCTGCCTTTTCAATTCAATCCCATTTTTTTTATATGAAACAATGTCATCTCTCCCAAAGTAAAAATAAAAATTATATTTGTATAAATGTGATGCTAATATTTATATTAGAATTAAATTTTTTATTAAATATTTTGGGAATTAACTTTAAGCTAACTTTAAAGAATTAATAAATTCTATTTAAATTAATTAGTTTTATTCTTATAAAAAATATGAATTAATAATATAATGATTTTAAATTCTTACTCTTAATGAAACTTAAATAATAAATATAATAATGTTTATACGATAACTAACAAAGTATTTTTACTCAAAATAAAGTAAAATATAAAATAAAGTTTTATCTTTCTTAAAAACATTAAAATTAAAAATGAAAATAATTTAAAAATTCAATTTATATTATATAATTAAAAAATAAAAACATAAAAAATTTAAATAATTAATATCTACAAATTAAATTTTAATTATTATGATTATATTTATAATAACAATAGAGTAATTTAATATATAATTGCTTTAATTAATTTTAGTTTAATATGTTAAAAATTCAATATTAATAAAAATATCTGTACATTTTGCACAAATTATAAATTTGATCTTAATTTAAAAATGAACAATATTGTTCCATTTTAATAAAAGAAATTAGACTGATTTAAATAAAAAAAATACATATAAGGACTTAATTGATATAAGACAATCAACATTGACATGTGACACTCTTCTACCACATGATATTACTCTATCACATTATACTTATAGTGTCATATGTCATATGACAAGACTTAGCACTTAGACAACCCAAACAATTAAGTGACATGTGACATGTTTTTAACCAAACTTATCAAATTAGTCTATACTTGACCTTAACCCATATGGCTTAGGGCCAAAAAAATCTTTTATTAAAAAAGTTCACACGATCAAATATCAAAAAATCTTTATGGGCTAGGGTTAGTCCATGGGTATTCTTTTAATATGTTGACTATTTTATTCCAAAAAAATTCAAAAGTTTTTGTGATTAAGTTAATATATTGGTCTAACTGATGTTGTAACTTAATCATATTCACTAGTCATACTTTCTTGAATCAAATTATGTAAGTGTATTAACATCTAGTTTCTTTTTTCTTTTAATTTTATAAAAGTGTGTAGTTTTATTCAAATTTGATATACGAAGATGTTTATATTATATTAACATTATTTTATAAAAAACAATAACTTATTTGATTTTTTTTATAGATGATTCTTTTGAAAAAAAAACCATTTATTTTTAAACTAAAATTCACATATTATATTTAGATGTCAAAATTAAAAATATGTTAAAAACTTATTTATATATAATATTTTTTAAATAGTTTATGGAAATAAATTCATAAAAACTTTAAAAAAATACGAAAAAATTAAAAGAAGATGCAATTTTACAATTGTATCCAAATATTAATAATATTTGGACTTATAAAAAATTATTTGAACACGTTTTTTTCAAAATTATCTTATTTTTAAGTTTAAACAAACTTAATATATATATATATATATATATATATATATATATATATATATATATATATATATATATATATATATATTATATTTTCAACTTTTCAAAATAAAGAAATTATGTATTGAAAATATTATTTCAATTAAAAAATTATTTTGAATAGATTTTTATAAAATAATTATATATTCTTTAGGAATAATATATTAGAAAAAAATATAAATCAACTTCAAAATTTGTACAAAATAATCATTTAACTAATTTCTATAAAAAAATACTTATATTTTATTAGATAATAAAAAACTATCATTGTACAATAAAATTCATAAACTATAATTTTTGTTCAGTATTCAACATTACTATGTTTGGAGTAAAAAAAATATATTAATAAAATATCATTAAAAATTGCTTAAAAGTTAGTTGTAAAGCAAATAAAATTAATAATTAAAATTATATTAAAATGAACTAATTTAATTTTAAAATCAACTTCATCCTAATTTGTCTCAACATATTTGGGGTGAGACTTTTAAAAAAGCTCTTATGTGACTAGAAAATAAAATTTGATTTTAAAGGAGATTAAGATCAACTCATAAACTAAGGACTAAAGCTATTTGTAAAGTATTAATAGAAATGAAAAAACCTTAATTAAATATTATTTTTTTTAAAAAAGTAGACTTAATAAAAAAGAAAAAATAAAAATCTACTTACAACTTTTAACTAAAATGAAGAGGAAAAAAGTAATTAAACCTTAAGATTATTATTTGATTCCAAATATAATAATATTAAAATATAATTAAAAATAAATATAAATCTAAATTATGTATATAAAATTGAAAAGCTATTTTGTATATCATTATAAACATAAATTAAAAACTTCCACATATTGCAATATTTTTATGAACCGTTAGTTATCGGATTTAACTGAATGTCGTGCAGTCGAAAGGAAAATTACTTATTCTTTTATTTCTTGTAATATAATTTATATATCTATTTTCTTTGTATATTTAAAAATTTAAACATTTTAGTTTATATAAATTTTATTTAATTTCTTTTATTTTTATATTCAAATTACTTTCAATATCTTATAGTTTTTATTGTTTGAGTCGCACAAAATAAAAGTATTAAATGTAATTTATAAAAACTGAAAGATGGAAACTATGTTTAAATGTAGAGAATAATTATAAAAACAAAACTGAAAACAATCATTGTCCATATATGTGCTATTTAAGCTTATGATAAGATATCCTTGGACAAGGCATTGTGTATATGGAAAAGATAATCATGCCAATTATTGATTATTGATTGATGCCAGAAACTGTTTTGCTACTAATTTTATGTTTTCATCAAAACTTATATATTATTTTTGTTCCATTAGAAGTAGATCTACCTTTTTTCCCCACTTTTTCTTCTTTCTTTATTTTCCTATATTCTATTAAGAGACAGAAAGGAATGGATCTTCAGATCTTGGACTTTATCTTTACAAATCTTGTTTTTGGAGTATTGGTTTTCTATTCATAAATATGGTAACTCAATCTACTCAGAGTAATATATTGCTAATAATTATTCTGTTAAAATAAGTCATGAATTTTGATAAGTCTAAAATAATATATTTAAATCTAATTTTAATATCTACTTTTTATAAAAAAAAAGTGCATTTTTTAATCACCAATAACATTAATTTTTTAATTGTTTTAAAAAAGAAAATTTTAGGAATGGAAAATTTGATACAGGATCGATCTAAAAAACTACTCTTATCTCTTGTAAAACTGTTCTATATAGTCAAGTAAACTAAAACGTAATACATAATGTTCCATATTTTATAAATGACTAATTTTTGAATAAAATATATCAGAGTTTGACTTACATATTGATTTGAGATTTGTGATTAACACAACTTTCCTGGGAAAACATGATATATTCATTAATATAAAATTTGTAATTTCTACCTATTATGATATATTCATTAATATAAAATGTGTGATGTTTTCGTATCATTCTAAATGTTATTTGCATATCATTCTAAATAGTTGGTTATATAAGAAGATCCGTAGGCAGCCCAATCAGTATAAGCCCACTTGTTTTTCTTCCTCCAGCTCCGGACGATCTTTCCTCCATCTCCTTCTTCCTCTATCTCCATCGACATTCCATCTTCTTTCTCCATCTCTATTGGCATTTCCTTCTTCCTCCATCTCCACCAGCACCTCCTCCATCCTCTACCTCCATTGCCACCCTACTCATCACCTTCTTCTTTCTTCACTGGTGCATCATCTCATTCTTTATTTTTTTTTTCAAAATAATATTTTAGATTGTATATTTCAGGATGTAAAACAAAAAAAATATTTTAAATTGTGTAATTCGAAAAATATTTTATATTTTATATTATGAAATGTATAACTCAAAAATACATTTTTTATTTTGTATTTCTAAATGTAATTCAAAATATAAATTTTATATTCCATATAATATATTTTGAAATATAATTTTTATGTTTTAAATTGTAGAATCCAAAATATAGTTTTTTTATTGTGGAATTTTAAAACATGCATTTCAAAAATCAAATGAAAAATAGAGAGTAAGTTTATAATTTGTAAGTGAGTAAAGGTGCATAAATAAATTATGGAGGTGTAGAAAGGAAAAGGCTGTCCTAGATTAACTACCTATCAGAAAAATGTGAATTTCTTATTAGTATTAATATTTATATATGGATTTATAAAAGTGAGTCACACATTTAACATACAATTTTTTACCTTGTATTTAAAATTCATATATAAATTAGGTACGTTAGGACTGAAAAATTTGCAAAAAAGACTAGATCCGTATGTTATAATCCACGTAAAAATAAATTTTACCTAGTGATTTTACATACAGATCTGGAAAATTAGTTATTAAATATAAAAAGTAAAAATTATTTTTCCTCTCTTACGTCTGTTTCTCTTTCAAAAATCTCTTAATCACTTAAAAACTTTCACGACTCCAATATCTCACGTTTCACCTCCTTAGTAGCGTGAAAACCATGACGTCTTTCTTCTTCCTCGCCAGTCCCAGTCAACTTTGTACATCACCTAAGCCACCTCGACTCTATTAACTAATTTATATATAATTCTATCAAATATAACTTAAACATGATGGTTAAAAGTTTTTTTTAATAAAAATTAACTATTAAAAAATTTATAGAGAATGTGTATCAAATATATAATTAAACAAGTTATTTATCAAAGTAGTATAACCTTTTTGCTTTACTCATACTAGCAGAAAAAGATATGCAAATGGTGTATGTTTTTGCAGTACTAAAATCAAAATATTGGAACATTTCTTTAATATCATATATTTATGTGGTATATTTATATCTTTTATTCGATTTTCAAAATTTGCAGTCAATTTAATCTTATTTAATAATAACATATTCTTAGAATAATATAGATACTTACTTTTATCATTAATTATTATAAAAATGTTTCTCTTAGGGTGTGTTTTTTTGGGTGTATTTGGGGAAGATGATTTGGGAGAGATGATTTGAATGGATTTGAGTGGATTTCAGGGTAATTTTTTAGTGGTTTTTTTGAGTGGATTTGAGGGTAATTTTTTAGTGGTTTTTTTGAGTGGATTTGTGATTAATTGAGAGTGGATTTGGAAGTAAAGCTTGTGAGCATTAGTGTATGATTTGATTGATGTGATAGATTTTAGAAATTAGTTTAATTGGTAGAAAATAAAGATACCAAAATGCCCCTAAGTATAAAAGTATTATAAAATGTTATTTTGTAATGTTATATTTAATTGTAAAAATGTTTATGAAGAGAAAAAAATTATGAATATTTTATAAAATTAATGGTGAAAAATTATAAAAGTTATAATGTAATAAAAAAAATTATTTTAAAATGTAGTATTTGCTTGTAATATAATTTAATACGAAGTGATATCAATTTATTTGTTACGGAAGTGCGAATGATTAACATTAAACAAACAAATAATTAAGTAGCAAGTTATAATATTACATGACCTAAAAAAAAGTTGCAACAATTCAACATACAAATATTCTTTTAATAGTTCATGATCACGTTGATTCAGCAAGGTATCGTTGCAATGCATTGAAACGATATTGTATTGGCATCCCTATTAGACGTCTTGTATGGGATGGATGCGAAGATAAAAAATCGAAGCACTGTCTGAATAAATTATGATCTTCAATGTTCATAGTCCGTAACAAGTTTTCAATTTGTTCTGTAGTTGGATTAGATGATTGAATCCTAGCATTTACCAGGGATATTCGACACTCCATAGCCTGTGTATGTCGTTCAAGAACGGCAGATAGTCTTCTTGATAGATTAATTTGTTTTTGCACTTCATCAATGATTCGAGAGTCCATCTAATTTGCAGATGAGAAAGTACACAATAAAAAAAACTACCAAAGCTTATGTGAAAGATAATAATTGGAAAAATAAGTAATGTAATATTTGAAACACATAAGTCAATTTAAGCAAAACAAAGTCATGTAATACACGATGCATCGCAACCATAACCATAACTTATAAATTGTTGATGGATGGAAAACCAATAAGTCATAATTACATCACAGAAACATTAATGAATATAATATTACTACAACCAGTCAGATAACACTTCCTAACAATCACCTCCGGAGATCATTTTACATAATTTATTCCACCGCTTGTGTGGTGGAAGTCCCATCAACCTCTTTGTACATGTGGGGTTCACACATAAGAAATCATAACACTGTTCGAGTAAGTTTTCATCAGCAATGTTCATACCACTCAATATTTCATAAATGTCGCCCTTTGTGTATGTGTACGTC
Organism: Vigna umbellata; assembly: GCF_029865625.1. NCBI lineage: Eukaryota > Viridiplantae > Streptophyta > Magnoliopsida > Fabales > Fabaceae > Vigna > Vigna umbellata. Next base: position 12,059,457 of record NC_142167.1, on the reverse strand, counting down.
GATGTGCGACGGAGTATTTTATTTCTATCTTCCATTGTTGAGACTTGACGCACGGCTGCATCAGATATCACACCAAAATGAATATTTGATGAGCTAAGCACATTTGCGAAACCATCCAGGCTGCTCGTCAACTTATCAAATTGAGAATCAATAACATCGACCATAGGTGCCTTCCTTTTTGAGCCTCGTGAGGATGAAGTTCCAGCGGATGGGACGGAAGGCACAAATTGAGTCTGTCCTGGACTATATTCATCCACAAATGGAGGAGGTGATGGTGGAGTTGGGTCTATATATGTCGTCCAATCAGGTTGTTCTGGAATGTACTCCATATTTTGATTCAAATCACCACTGACACGAGGCCCAACACGCTGTCGACGTGCTTGACGAGCAGTTCGAACACCACTCCCAGTAGCTCGATCAGCTGCCCGTAACTCGACCATTAAAACGTAGTGCTTTATACTATTAACTCTCCACTTTGCCGCCGTTGGCCTCGACTGAAACAACAAAAAAGATCAAACACATTGCTTCATATGATGTATAATAACGATCCACAAAATGTTAGTATTTGTATAAATACCTGAATTAGGTCCATCCAAACCTCGTCCTCAGCATGAAATGTCATACTAACCGGGTTCCACGCAAATCCACTCAATCCATAAAACAAGTCATGTACCTCGCGCCATTTATCTTTCAAGACTTTTTGACGATTTTTAACATTATTTTTGGTAATTGCGACATACCTAGAGCTATGAAGATGATCAACTATATTACTATATGCTTGGGATGTCCAGCTTTCGTCAACCCTATTACCGATTCGTGATTCCTCAATCATAGAGTGTAGATTAATATGAACCTCTAATCATAGTATAAGGCAAACTTCACTAATAAGCTCTATATTCTAAAGAACTAGGTTGTCTTTAACAATAAAAATCAAAACAATTGCACACAATATAGATGGCTAACCTGGACACCTTACTAATCCCTCACTGCACCTCCGTCAAATACTCAGCTCGGTTGCTTCCCAAATATTTGATATTGTATCCAAAACCTGCAAAAATATAACAATGGTTAAGCTTGCTGCCAGTAAATTCCATTTCCAAAAACAACTTCTCTCCCTGTGTCATTCCTCCTGCATGTACACTTTAATGGAAAGCAATATGCGCCCAATCTATACGGCAGACTACACTGCTGTCGACGTTGCCCTTCACCCAAAACACAACCCTCCTTCTCCACCTAATGCAACCTCCATCCATCCCCCTCAACCAACATATTTCCTCAACCACTCGACCCTTCATACTGTTGTCCGTGCCACACGTCTGACTGGTCTCCCTCGTCGTGGTTTTCTCCACATGTCTTCGTCCAATGGTGGTGGTAATAACACACCCGCATCGTCTACGCCCCTGTCCTCAACCTTCACGTCCAATGCTTCCATGGAGGACGAAACCGTTGATGACACACGCGCCACCAACATCACAACAGCATCACACCATGGAGGTTCGGTTAAAGGGTTATGCACCTTCAGCTATGGCCACGGAGCCACTGTCCAGCTATGGGGAACTGGTCTATGGAATCGGAACACACACCTACCATCGAAACAACCAGCAACCAAGCCGCACACCACCCTCACTTATTAAGGGATCCAGATACAATAAATACGTAACCGGATACACCTAAAGAGCAGAAACTGAGTATGGCTCGATCCGGATACACATACATTTCTTCTCCATCCGCTGCTGTCTTCATCATCAACCGGCAATATCCTCCGACGTCGTCTTCTTCATCCCTTGCGTCGGTTGTCATCAACGGCCTTCTTCCTCCTCCGCACACCCCCGTCTTCGTCTTCACCTCTTCCAGAGGTCTTCAACCTGCAACAACCACGTTAATGTGTAGCAAAAATTTCCTCACCTGAACTTCTCCACACCTGCTGGACCTCACTCTCGAATAAACACTCTCAGCACACAAACAACACACAAAGATCTCTCACTGCCGCAAAAGTTGGGCTAAGTATAGACACTCTCACACTCTCACAATTAATAACTTATCTACCAACGACCTCTTATAAATGGTGTTATTGGTCAGACTAACTTTTTGAATTTCAAACAGGAATCTCTCCTTTACAGTGAATTGTTCTCTCAATCAGGGAATCTTGTTGGTATCCAATGCTGCAAAAGTGTGCCTCTACACAGTCGAACCTCTTCACATGGCAAGCCACAATATTATCCCTTGTGATGGCACAATGCATTTGGTTGAAAGGAGTAAAAAAAGTGAAACCTAATCACGTGATATGTGTACGTTTCTCATGCACGCTTTTTTAAATTATCGTTGAATTATTGTAAAAACACAGGGGCAGATACGAGTTTTCACTACAAATCAGCGCAAATCTTTGTTCATCTGCGAGATGTTGAAAAAGTGAAAATCATCGCAAATCGCTACATTTACATGCATTTCCGTCGTACCAAATCACACCAATCGAACACGGTTTACCACGCAAATCCATCCTCGCAAAATCTCCTCTACAGTAAATCGCCTCATCCGAACGCAGTGTTAATGTTATACTTTCTTTTCCATAATCTAAATAACCTCGTTTTCATTCATTCAGATATGTTTTATTTCTACACCTTTTCATTTTTTTTCTATTTTATAATTTTTGTTTCTATATTGTAATCATTATTCAGTCAAAACATCAAGAGTAATTAAACTTGAAGAGTAATTAAATTGGGGTTAGAAAATAACCAAACTAAAACACTCTTACAAAGGGAAAACATAGAAACCTTAAACGAAGTCGTATGATATCCCAACTAACGGTTTTCGATCGTTTGAATTTCCGTGAGACCCAACGTTTCGATAACGCCATCAGTAACTCCGATGGGCCAAGGCCATGAACCCCCGGAATCCCCACCGGCCGCCCCACCATTATTCCGCCGCATACACGACCTGGACAACGCCGTCTCCTTCTTCATCTACACTCTCACACGCCCCATCGCCCCAAAACCCCTTCTCCGATACCTAGAGCTTTTGGCGGACTTCCGATTCTTCTTCCCAGTCTCCCTCGCCCTCTTCCTCGCCGCCCCCTCCTCCTCCCCTCTCCGACCTAACCTCCTCCTTCCCCTCCTCGTCTGCTCCCTTATTGATCTCCTTTTCATCGCCCTCATCAAATTCCTCGTCCGCCGATCCCGCCCCTCCTACTCCAACCACTCCCAATACAACGCCGTCGTCCCCGTCGATAACTTCTCCTTCCCTAGCGGTCACTCTTCCAGGGTCTGCTTCGTCGCTTCCGTCTTCTCCCTCTCCCGCCCCTCGCTCCTCGCCGATCTCCACCATCAGCGTGTGGCCTTGCTCGTGAATCGCTGGTTCGGCGGAGATCAGGCCCTCGCCGTTGATATTCTCATCTCGGCCGTTTGGGCTTGGGCCGTGACCACTGTAATTTCTCGCGTCGCTCTCGGGAGGCATTACGTTATCGATGTCTTCTTTGGCGCGTGCTTCGGAGTCCTCGAAGCGTTCTTCACCTTCCGCCTTCTCGAATTCCGAGGGTTGCTTTGAGGTAAGATTAAGAACCTGGAGCTGGGATTTTCGAAAGTGATAACCTTACTCCCTGGTGAATGTGGAGTTTCATATCACTACTCACCGGTTAGATGTACTTGCCGATTATTATCATTTTTTATGATATTCTATTTATAATGTTTACTTTCAGTGATTATGTTCGATGACTGTAACCGAATTATGGAGAAAAGTTTTATACGTGGCTTCTCCAGAAGATTCAAAATTCTAGTATGAGAGTGATTGAAGGACGCTATATCTGCTATGTTTGGTTTCCCGTTCAGCTGCTTTGAATGGAAGTTTTTGTTGCCAAACTTAGTTTGGTAATATGTTTGCTTTCTCCTTCGATGCACACCTATGTTTGATTTCATGTGAACTTAACACTAAGAGTTGCTTTTAAACTAAGTTTGTAAAATGAAATTCATTCAAATTTATGTTTGAAAACTTGACATGTATATAGGAAGACTAAATGAGGCGATGCAGGGTACGCACACGCCATGAGTAGGAGATGAAATTGAAACGATTGAGTCGTGTGTATATATTGAAAGGAAGTTAAACATTAGCTACTTAGGTTGAGTGCACCGTATGCTTAGACATTAGGGTGATTGACATTAATTTGGTCTAAAGCTGTCCTTGTTTGAACCTAAAGCTTGTTCCGGGAGAATGTGAGAACAGCTGGTTAATTATTTGAAGATCCTTTAAAGGATTTTCATGTTACTTAACATAATCTTCATGTAGTCAACGTTCCTCAAAATTAAATTCATCAAGATTTGCCGAGAATGTTCATTATTTTTTAATATTTATTTGAGAACTTAGTTCAAGTGCCACCATTGACCCTTGCCAATGCGAATTAAATTGCAATGCTCCCCTCCCCATTTTAAATGACCAATTAGATAACAAGAAATATTTTGGCTAAGGAGGTTCTTCAACAAGCCATACATAGTGTGTTGAATTTGGGGTCATGACCTTCTCAATCTGGATCAAACTAAAGAAACTCAGACTTGTTGCTTTTTGTTGTGAATTTGCAGGCAAACGTGCATATAAGATTCTGATTCAAATGCGAATTAAGTATGGTTGGAGTCAAGAAATTCTCTCTTGTAATTTGATTAAGGAAAAATAATGTTTGTATGGTGTTAAAAAATTATAGAATAAAGAAATTACCAGTGTTTATATACAGTTTTTTTTATCCTCTCTATATGTAATAAATTAATACTTTTGTGAAAGGATATATATTTAATTTGTTTATATGTATATAGTTTGCCATTAGATGTCATTACCGATTAACCCTTTCACAAACTTTTGTTCCCTTTTTCAACTAAAAGACTTTCGTTTGTCCTAGCTATATATTGATTCAATTTCACATGTCATCTGTTATCATTACATTTTCTCTATTTATGATCTTGAGAGTTTCAATTCCTATTATTTAGAGTTGAATTTCCACCTCATCAGGCTCTTACTATTGTCTGCTGCCTCAAATGGCAAATAATTTGTTTCACTTTAAGCAAGAACTTGGATTGAAGTCTTGATAACCAAGAAAACTTGTTGAGAGTTCTTTCTCTCCTTGAGTTGAAAAGGTTCTACTTGAATTGACTCCATGGATCAATGGATCAATGGAGTGTGAGTTTCACATGTCTTGGGTCTAGGACCTTTTTAAACTCCTCATTAATGGGAATGACTAAGCCAAAGAAAAAGGCGAGAAAAACATGCATGGGGAAAAAGAACTACATTATAATTGTCTCTGTCTAGTAGTATAGTGAGGTTCTTGCTCTGATTTTGAGGCCGTGAGGTTGAGAGTAAACTTATCATCTTAGGATGAAGTACGGAGGGGAAAACATTAGCCGGGAGCAAGAATTTGTGTAAAACATTATAATGCATGTTAATGGTATAAAATAAAGAAGCATACGAATTCCTCAAAAGAGTGAAAGTTAAACGATAACAGCATTTTAGTCTAGCCAACATGATTCAGGGTTAATTTTACTGGTTGGATTTATTTATTTATTTTTTTAACTAAAGAATCAGTTTCTTGGATAGGTTCATTGACTGAATTCTCCAAATGCACCATTTACTTTAGGATCTATCTGGTAGGAAGGAAAGAAGTGGGTGAAAATAGAGTAGATAGAAATAGTGAAGTGTTTGGAAATAAGCGAGAAATAGAGTACAAATGAAAATGTTTGATTTAAAGGAAATATAAAAGCAATGGGAAGATATAAATATGTGAATGAAAACAGTAATAGAGTGAAAATATCCAGTAGATCCTATTTCTTGCTGTTTTTCTTCTTCTAAACTCATTCATGTCTTTTGTTTGTCTCTTGTTTCTTTCTTCTCCTCCAAAGAAAGGGTTAGTTTTATTTTTCTGTATCAGCTTGTGAGAATAGTTTCCTCTGAAATACGTTCACATTGACAAAAAGTTTGCCTCTTCACCCTTCTCCTTTTCACTGTCAGAGGTTGTCAGTAATTGCGACCATTTGTGCTCTATCTCTTCCGTCTCTGTCTCAAGTTGGTTTAAAAATGTAAAGCATCTAAAATGGCGACGATTAATTCTAACCTCTATGTGGAAGCGTTTGAGTTAATTTAACATACTGAGTATCCGCTAAATGGATACAGAATCTAATTGCTGTCTGCTTTTTCCTTCATCTTAGGTTCTGATGGAGAAATTCGAACTTATGCTACCCGAGGGTAAGCGTTCTTAATTGGTTTCTAACAGATAATGAAGTCGTGATTGGTTTGAGTACATTGGCATCTTGCTCCTTACCAGATAATTTTGGAGACCTTAATTACTTTAGTTTATCTCAACTCTACTTCAAATTTGTTAAAATTACTTGGGAGTTGCATTCCTGTCCGTAATTTATTCCTTGGCATTTAAGTCTCTACACAGGCGTATAAACAATAAATGTAAGCATGTGATAATACATGGTACAGCAGACCTGTACATAATTTATTTGCAGCCTTTTGTCGTATGTTTTATCCAGAACTATATCATACATCGAATTTGCTACTGCTGTCAGATGTTTCTAATTTTTGCAGAGGTACTGATGCAAAGACAGATTGTTCTGTATCGTTTGAAGACTTGAAATGGGTTATCTTTTCTGACAATTGCTGCCAGAATAAGAAGTTGGCTTATGTCTAGTCTATCTCCGATTCCCACTTTGCCCGTTCAGGTGGATTGAACATTAGTGTTTGAAATCTGCAGTAGTAATTATCAAGAAACATTATATTATAACAATCATATGTAGGTGTAGGCTCAATGGAATCTGTGATCTATTAAAAGTTTGAGAAAAGAAAGGTCTTTTAGGATTTGGTTTGAGGGACCGTGTGCTTGTCTGATGTGTATGGAATTTTTGACGATTATGAATTGAAGGATAAATAGTTGTTAGGCCAGTTACTTCTTTTGCATGTGCCTTCTTACCGCGTGCCATCTGATAAGATGTTTTTGATTTGACTGATTGATTGGTCTTTGCTTTCCTTTCAATTTTGGAAAAGTTCGTAAGCTTACCAAATTAGCGCAGACTGTGGTTGATATGTTGTGCTGGCAGCATCTATTACCGTAGTTAGGATATTGTTACGTGGAACACACCAAAAGACGAGTGAATCAAGTCGTTTTTGGTTTTATTGACTTGACATGTGGGTCTGGTTGCTATTAACACCAAGAGAATTAGCACATGAATTTGATGGAAGCTTTCATCATCTTTCATATTAGTCCGCTGAACATTGACAATTTCTCTCTACTCATGCCTTTTCTTCGTGCATTTTGCTGACGAATTGTTTCATTCACATTGAAAGTTCTGGATTTATTACCATGGATTAAGAAATTCGGTATCTTGGATACTGCTGGAACAGTTCATTGGTGGAATCCACTACAGCTTGAGGGACCTACGACGTACGCGAAGCACTGGGCGTCTGGTATTTTGCCAAGTGAATGCTTACTGCTCAAGATTTGGAGTGACTGTAACTTTGTATTTTGTGGGACATGCTTTGATATTCTCCTTGCATGATTGATTTCTTAGTAATGAGAGACTGACTCTCCGCAGAACTTAAACATTTTTAACGTTTTCTTGTATGCCCACCGCGATTGGAATGTTATTGATGCTATATTGCAGTAAATAAATATATATATATATATAAATACAGTAATTTATTTGAGAGTCCATTATCAATTTATCTTCTTTCTTTGTGGGTATATTTTGGTGCAACACAGCAGGTATCTTCCATGGAAATGTTTGATTTAGATACATGTTTAATTGATGTGGGTGTAATGAACATATCGGGTTTATTTGAAAATTCCTTTGCAATGATACAAACAGGTTCGCACTTTCCAGAACATGAAATTAAGAAGCAAAATTTGGCGTCTTTTACGTAAAACGGCCGTGTACGTTATTGTAACGGTTGTAACTTAACTATATATTAGTACGTGCACTTTCATGTGTTTTGGTATGATAATGCAGAATAGGAAAATTTGAATTGAATAGGTTGAAGAATTTAGATTTACTGATCTACCACCCATTTTATGGCTACACATCTCTGAAATTCTGACAGTACCTGGTTTTCTTCATTTATTTATATTAATTGTTGTTCGTTTTTTTGTGCTTTTGAACTCATGAGTGATCCTCGCTGGTCAAACATTTTGAATTGATTTTTATGATTTAGCAGAGAGCAATGCCGGTGAGTACATCTGTGTCAGTGTGGATTGTCATATATAATTGATATTGCATGAAAGAAGCAAACCTGAAACCCTAGTTCTTAGAAAACCGATAATGTTGAACAGAGTGAAAAGCCACCATAAATGACCAAACATGGGAGTGGCACGGCCTTAGGTTTGGTCATAGTATGGTGGAAGTCATATTCATCAATTCGTACAACACCAGTTTGTGTCTATGTTTTCAACCACGCACGATTAAGCTTTTGAAATGTTGTATTGGACCAGTCACACAAAGCGTTCAAACTCGTTACAAGGTGTGAAACCTGCAACATGCCTGCATGCATGGTTGATGATGGAGATGGATGATGACGGACAATGATGAAGAATGCATAAGGTCAGTCTAATAAACGAGCTTGTGAATTGGTTGTCGGAAGTCCAAGAAAGTCATGTGAGTGTGGTACGATTTTCTTTTGGGAGGTTGTGGAAACATTAAAACCATTTTTGGACTCATTTTCATGACCTTGCTTAAAAAATCAGAAGAGAGGACCACTGATCAAAATTGGATACTGGATGCAGAGACTGCTGAGCTTTTCATGTCTTTCTATATTTGCCACGTACCCAATTTTATTTCACTGCCACAGACTAAAGAACTGAGCATAAGGATTCAGGGGAGAAAGGTTGCTGACCACGATGTGGAAATCAAAAAACGGTGCAAGAGTTTCGAGAGGTGAAGACAGTAGGCATCATTTGAAACCTGTCTCCCCTTACCCCATTTGCCATCATATCTGATCTTCACCCATCACGTTTCTTTTTCCTTTTTACCTTTTGCAATCTCATCCACCTTCCTAATTTCTGGTTCCCTAAAGTTCCTCCAAATTATTCACACGGAATCTTTTTCCTCTGCAATAATGTAAGTGACCAAGTTTAAAAGATATCTTCACTTTTTTTTTTCATGACAAATTAATCATTTATCATGGATTATGGTAATGACCAAAACAGTAACCGAGGTCGAGAGGAACAGAAGTCCTGCCTAACTTCTACTCTCATTCAAGGAGAAATTATTAGATGGTCTTAAGTTATGGTAGTTTCGGTAAAATTTCATGGCATATATTAGTCGAGTTTTTCAGTTTTTTAAGACTCCTTGGAGACTATTGTTCAAGATCATTATTGAGTAATAATGTTTCTCACCGAAGATATTTGTTTGGTTTATTTGAAGGCAATGGAAATAAATGTCATGATAGTAAAGTAAACAAAACAAAGGGAGAGGAGTGGAGAATCATTCTTCATCTTGTTTGATATCCGAAAAGAAAGGCTTTTTTTTTTAAACTTTGTTCGGGTTCATATAAAAAAGATAAAGATATTTTGACACCCAAATTTAATTTGATAATACAGTTTTTCTTCTTATTTTTTACAAATATAAAAATTTGTTTTTTTATGATTATTTTATTCTTACATAAGTGTCAAAAAATGATGTTAAAGACTTATTTTTTTAATTAAAAAAGTACATAAATAAATGAAAGCCATTCAATTATTCACAAAATTAAAATGTGATCTTATTTTCTTCAATAAAAACGGGGAGTGTAAGAAAATGCAATCGTTTTAAATAATTGATTTTCCTTTGACTGATTTGCTGCGAAAGAAGAAATATTTTTCTTGCTCCCATTTTTTACCTTTTGTTTCCGTGGCATGCGAAGAAAAGATGAAAGGATGCAAAACTCCTCTTAATAGCTGGCAAGGTACAAATTTACTAGAGGAGATTGATACTGCTGCACTTAAATTCGAAGATGATGAGTTTAATAGGGGTTCATATATTATTCCTTTTTTAGTGTTGTGTGGATGATTGTACAATGTATATTACTATTTATTGTTTGGCAGTTTGCTAGGTGGAAAGTTATTAAATTAATGAAGTTTTGAAAAGGGAAAAAGAATGGCCCCAACGACCACTGCAGAAATTTGTCCCTAGGTAGCTAGCTAGCTACAATGTGGGCAAGGCTACGTGTCTCTGATCAGAAGGGCCATCATAAAAGGCCACATGCAAAAATGTACCACCGACCCCTCCTTCTATCATACAACTTGCCAAATACACGGACACAATTTCTATCATAAATTTCCCCATGCACTCATGCATTGCAACCATTTCAGTGTGCTTTTCCTTGCCTTTGCATGCGCCTCACTTCAATTATCTTCCTGTTGCAATATCGGTCAACGTAATCACCATATCATACCTTAATTTCCTTCTTTCACACTTTCAATTCAAATCACTCCACCAACATAGTTGTTGTGACTTTGACAGGGATGGACCCATGTGACAAAGTAACATGTAATTAACCAACCAAGTTTTCTTATGCCCATTTAAATACTGCATTCGGTGATGGTCTATATAGTAAAATAATACACATATAAATCTAGATTCAAAATAGCGAGTGGTGTAGATCCATTTCGATGAAAAAGAAAATCTCTTTTCTTCCAACAAGGATTGATGGCAGTATGGGCCGGAGCATGTCATGCTCCCAAATTTGAAGTTAAAATGAAACGATATACAAATTTAGAACAACATTCATTATTTTTTAACACCTCATTCACATTTATCTCTCCTCCTATCACATTATAACACTTAAATAATTATATACATTCTGTCTCTCTCTCATATAGTGTTTTGGTTTCTGCATAATTTTTCATTTTGAAATGATAGTGGGGAGGCAAAGAAATGTTGCTCCATTGACAGAAGACACGAGGAGCTGTGGGAGGGACCAACCGGTTGTTACTACTTGTTTAGTGCTTCAATGAGTTGTTTCCCAACTGCAAGAGTTTTGGTCACTGATATATCTGAGCCTCCCATGGAGGGCAAGCTTTTTTTCTAATTGTGCTGTAGTTTTATAGTATGTACTTTTGCAAACATGGATTTGATGTTTGGTTGTTGTTTTCTTCTGTGTCTTAATATAATTCATGCACGAAGCTGAAAACAATCTTCGAACAAAGACAACAAGCTAAGAGAAGCCTCGACAGTTGAGAGAAAAATGAAAAGTAAAATGAAAGGTGGGAATTAAATCTCTGTGAACACTGCAATTCATTATTCTGAACATTATTACTACACGTATATATCAATATTCTATAGGGTACTTATGGGTTTGGGGGCCATACTGCACGTACTGAACTTGAACATGCCCCCACCTCACCCTTTAAAAATCTTTCCGAACGGGTATCAAATCTTTGAAATTCTCCATCAGTTCATTTGGAAACACCGTTGCACTGCTTCATATATATATATATATATATATACACAAAAGAGGATCTTTATTGACTTCTTCACATTGGGTTGTAATTAACCAATCTCAGGCTAAATTTACCTTAGTTGGGTCATTATCAGCATTAGGTGGTAGCTGGTGAGATAGAGAGTGAATAGTGAAAAGGACATATGTTGAAATTACAAGCAACAATAATACTATTAACGTTTCAGTGTTACAGAGGGGCACAAGGAACAATGAGCAGAGTGGATCAGTGGATCACGGCGATCACGTTAGCAAGTTGTCGTCACCACAACCAATGCTGTTTTATGGAGTACTTTTCTGTGTGTGCATGGGACATCAAATTGAGAGAATTACTTTTACACGTAATATCAATTCAGAAAATATAAATGTTAGACAGAACGATGGTTTAAAGTCCACTTGTAAAGAAAACTAAGTTAAGAATTTTTTAAAGTTGCATTATGAATGTAACTTTTTAACAAATGTAAACAACTTTTGTATTTTAAAGAATGTGCAGAATCTGCACTCAGTTGTAGCTATGGGAAACTGTGAATTTTTGTGAGAATTAAAGAAGAAATTAGAAGTCATGTGGGTGTAGTACTTTTGAGGTCAATGGAAGTGTGTGCGTGGCCCTTGTATGTTTCAATTTTTTGAATTTGTTTTGTTTGGTTCTATGAATGTGCGGGATCAATGCAGCACAGAGAAGCATAAAGGTACGTATGAGTTATTATGCAGAAAATAATAATAAAAAGTGAGGATTACAGCATCCCATATAACTTGGAAATGATGCTTACCACACACTGCTGCTTCCTAATACACGTACAAAAGCTTATTCGAATATTCATCTGGATTTCGCTACGTACACAGCAAACAAATGACACACTCTTCCCTAAACTACATAAATATATAAGGACTTCATATTCAATTCCATACATAAACAACCATTTTAGATTCTCCTCTGTTTAGTACTTTAATATTTCAACCGGAGATTTATTATATTTGCACATCAGTTTCGTACAATTGTCTATACAAATTAACGACAGATAAAAAGATAAGTGAGAAAAGTGTGGGATAAGATAAGAGATATGATTCAGAGAAATAAAGAAAAAAAATGACACTGGTGGCTTTTGTATCATTTAAAATTGAGAAAGGGAAAAAATTAATTTAAAAGGATATATCTCATAAACGTCAAATTTAATTGACGTCGACCTAGAAAAATTATTATGAACTTCTTATGCTAATCTATACATAAGCATTAAAAGCCTTATTAACTTGTATCCTAAAAATATTGGTTAAAGAATTAAAACGAGAGCACATTCCTTAACATCCAAATAAAAATATATGCTTTAATTATTAGAAGATTGGTTGGAATTTGTCAAAAATTAGATTCTCAACACATTTCTCTTTTATCCCTGAATATAGTTGTTTCTTATCACAACAAGACATGATTGTCTTTTGTTCGAGTGAGACACTAAAGTGTGAGATGTCCATATAAGTGACATTGATATCACTTTTAATATAAATTATTAAGGTTTAATGTTTATTCATCTTTTATTTTTTATATGCAATTAACTTTTTCATTTTTATTAAATGTATGATTTTTAATTCATACATGCATTCCTGACAATAAATATGAATTCAATAGATAATATGATATAATAAGAACACTGTTTAATTATGTTTTTCTTTCTAAATTATTATAAGTAATTTTTTATTTTAATTCATATTAATGCTAGGTCTTTATATTTAAAAAATGTATGTATTTAGTCATATTTTCTTAATGACATTAATGATGTTGGAGTTCACAAGTTTCCCTTATATCAACGTCTTAAAAGGTTAATATAATTCACCGTTTGTCATGCCAAAAAACGGTCAACATTGTTAAACAAGCAATACTGCATCCATGAATTTTCAAAGTATGGAGACATAACATGATGAAAGTTGGAGATAAAAACAAAAACAAACAAAATTGTGTTATAGTTTAGAGATTAAAAACATAATTAATCCTAAAAGGAAAAAAAAATAAATAAATAAATAAATTATTCATTAGATATATGTGTATCAACGTATGTTCATATGTTGGAAGTACAACATATAAGATAAGTAACATTAACAATCACGCTCACTTGGATCAATAAAAATAAGATGAAGATCATTAAGTAGAAAGTAATCTTTTCCACCATAAATATACCAATTAAATAAAAGCATAAAATAAATTTAATATGGTTGGACACCTTAAGTTCTACATTCACAAATGCTCAATAAAATTATTTTATCACTAATTACAATTTCGTCAAAAGAAAATTCAAACCCTCTCATGCATTTATAAACATAAAATTGCAAATTGTCAGATACAACTTTTATAAGAATAAACTTCTAATATCCTTTGTACACTTAGTAAATTATGATGAAAACCCTTAAATCAACCATTCATTTTTTTTAAGAATTTATTATTTCCTTTTTTATATTACACAACGTGAAACTTTAGTGAATACACTCAAGAACGATATATCATCTCTTCACCAAAAGTTTCAACATATTAAGAGAAAATAACCCACCCCACAACAAAGTTTCAACATGTCAATTTTCACATCAACACTTTCATACTCATCTTGAAGCAATGTGTCATTTGATTAAATATGTATAAACTAGATATAGATTGCAAATTAATGAAAAGAAAATTCTAAGACATTTGATCTATCGTTATCAATTATAATATCAAGAGAGTTTAAAACAAAATGAAGGGAAAATGAGGTGTGCAAAATAATCAAATTTCAATATTTGTTCATGATCCAATTTAGAGGATTTTTCTCATATGTATTAGTTTTGCCAATATTGTCGTGATAAAATTTTATATTCTTCTACGTGCGTAATTTCGCTTTAAAAAAGTTAATATAGATACCGAAAAAAAATTCTGTCCCTGATGACAAAAATCAGTCACTATTTATTTTAATAGTGATTTAATTAACCATCAAGTTTAAAAGATGACAGAAATTCTAACCGCAAAATTTTCATTGTAGAAATAATAATAATAATAATAATAATAATAATAATAATAATAATAATAATAATAATAATAATAATAATAATAATAATAATAATAATAATAATAATGGAAAGAAAATAAAATAAAAGGATAACTTAATTTTTACACCCTTACGAAGAAAAGCAAAAGGACAACAAGGTAAGACAACCAAAAATCCAGAGAGAACATTTAACATTTTATGACATTTTAACAAATTGATGAACTTTTTATTACTTAAATGGCTAGAAAAGTGAGATATATAAACCTAAGTCAGAAAATTAAATAAGAAATACTCGACTAGATTAAAACTTAACTAAACCATTAATATTGTTTTTTTTTTGAAAATTTAAAATACATAACTTTGATTTTATTTTTACTGGGTACAGTGAGCCAGTTTACATCTCAGTGACATGCAGTAAACAATTTGCTGTCACAAGACCAATCTATGACTGGAAGGACAATTTGTAATGCTTAACAGCCAAATGCCAACGACTTTTGCGTTCACATGAAATTAATTCAAGCCAGACACTTGTCATACACATCTAGGGATAGAAACAATTGAGACAAAGATGTTGAAAATGAAACAAGAATTCACCTTTAATTATAAACACATAGTACACTCAAATTTAATTTTAAATGTCTATTTTCTAACACAATCTATCCCTTTACTATTAAGGCAAGAAAAGGAGTTTGTATTTGGATCTACTATCACATTCCATCAACACCCATTCTTAGTAGATAAGAATGGTAGAGATTAGATAAGATATCTACCTTTTTTTTTTTCTTCAAATGTCCTTTTAACTCAACACGATATGTAATTCAATCCTAGTCCAATAATTAAAGTGAAAAGGTGAATCATCTTTAGGAGTCAACTTCTATTTTCTGGGTTAGAAAAACTATTCCCTAATGGTTAATAAACATGAGATCATACTTTTATTATTATTTTTCTCATGATATCACATCACTTAATTTAAACCTTATGTCAAGGCGTTCTCTACTCCTTTAGACACATGAACATGTGGGATCTCCAATCCCAATCCTTTAAAAAACACTTTTCCAAACCTCATAACAAAAACAAATAAGAAAAAAAAGAAAACTAAAAGATTGAAGTGGGCATAAAACAAAACAACCAAAACTGTTGCCTTATCAATCAGTGCAGTGCTCAGACAAAACTAAGAAAAAGACTAATTTATAAAGTTTATGTACACACATACGGAAAATTGAGATATTTAATAATTAGGAAGTCACAAAGCATGATTAAAGTTTTTCTTAGGTGACACTTGCAGCTAACTGGATCTGCCTTTTTCGTTTTATTGAGCAACCTTGTGTGGTATAGAGTGCAAAAACTAGACTTGTGATTGGGACTAACTATCTTACTTGCTTTGGTTGGAGGTGGGACCAAACACATGCAATGACATGGGCCATTAAGATACCCTTAATACAGACACCTGTCTTATGGATAATAAGATAATTTTGGTCTCACAAAGATATGACACTATTATTCTTTAGCAAGTGTTTTTGATTTGATTTGTTCTCTCCTAAATTGACATTTGAAATTCAAAGTCTCCAATGGGGTTGCTTTTGTTTCTGTTCCTCTTTTAGTTTTAATATTAAGACGTATTATATGTACTGTAATGAGTGCATTTAGAAGAGAAAACAACTGTTTCCCTTCAAAATCTATTCAATTAGTATGTTTTTGTACCGATTTCACACTTTCATTTTTCTTTATTGACTACTATACTTAAAAAAAACATCTATAATTAACTCTAAAAACATGTGTATCTTCCTACTATTTGCAACCCTGCACATGTGCATATGGCAAGATATACCAAAGTCATATGTTTCGCCACTTAATAAAATTTTGGGCGATCTTACATATACATAAGGCATAAGAAGAATTTTAGGTCACCCTAATAGTTAACTATACCAAGTCTAAGTATAAATTATTAGCATAGTTATTTTAGTGACAGAATATAAATAATTGAGACTGATCCCGATAATTAACAAGAAATGAAGACGAGCATATATGTGCATGTTATAAATATTTGTATTTTTTAAACATTGTTGCAAAATTCTTAAAGGAACACATCAAAGTAAATGTAACCTCTTGATGTAAGTAATTTTATGATTCCTTAATTAATATGTACTGTATATTTAAAAAATTACAATAATTTTCATAATAATTATATAAATATATTTAATTTTGTATTTTCTAATCTTCTAAATACACCCACACAGCTGTGTAAGTGTACACTTTACTTCAGTAATAGGATACCATTTTATTTTATATTATGAAGTGAAAAAGATGTCGTTAATAAATTAGTTATGAAAATAATTATTAAAATGAAAAGTGTTATTAAATTTATATTAAAATTATAAAAAACATGTTTATATTTATTAACTTTTATATATAGTATTATAATTATAGAATAAGTGTAGTTGAAACTATTACGAGAATTACTTTTTATACCACAAATAATTTTTTTATAATCCAATATATTGATAAGGGTAAACCAATGAAGAAAAAAAATTCATAATATAGTTATAGGTTATAATAACTGGCTTTTGAGATTTAGTAAATAATTTGGTGCTTTCGAAAATAACCATAAGTTCTAGATTTTAATAAAATGATGATAAATGATAAATTATTCAAATATTTAATATATTATACAGTAATAAATACCAGTTAAGTTAAAACGAATTGTAACTTAAAAAAAATTCAAGAAAACATTTTTTGTTAAATTATAATATATATTTATTATTACATCAGCACCGTCCTTCTTGGCCAAATGATTCCTAGTTCATGACATTGAAGAGATGAAAAAGGAGATTGAAAATATCTTCATTTGGTTGTGCACATAAATAAAGGGAAAGAGAAAAGAGAAAGTAGAGATTCTGTATATTTTAATTTCCACACTGAACAGAAAGTGAAAATTTCGATGCTATTAAAGTCTGTCATTCAAAATAGTTATTTCTTACAGTTGATTGTCAGATACTCAAAGGATGGAACAAAAAGTGTAATTAACTTTCATAAGAAACTATTGACCATGTTCTATTTATTTATTCTTAATTTCTCCCATACACATGAAATCTATCACATTTCCCTTTTTGTTTTATTTTTAATATCACTTTATTTATTTTGTTTATAGAAAGAGAGCAGGAATGAAAAATTAGAAAGAATGGAAGGAAAAGAAAATGAGATTGGTGGCATGTGGTGAGTTTAGATGGCTAAGCTTACATCTTGTGTGTTTGCTTTTTTGAAAGATGTGAAGAACACCTCGAACAGAGGAAAGGAAGAAAAAGGAAAGCAGGGGAATGGAAGAAGAGTCACATGTGAAGGTGGACACAAGAGAAAAGAATAGCCATGACAGACAAAGATGAAAGATGAAATAGATAAATGTAAATTCTAAATTCCTAATCTTATGTCACTCTCTTGTACATTGTTATTATATAGTAACTTTGTGTGTTCTTATTAGTATTGGTTAATTCTATGAGACCTTATGTCATCAATTGCAGTCATTGTCAGAGACACCTCACAGGTTATTACCATATTCCAATGGAATTCATACACCCATTTTATTCAATAATTCCTTCCTTCTTTTTCTTACCTACTAAAATCTCTCTTCTGTACATAACCATGTGTTTGATTCTTGTTTCATAACAATTTTGTTTTTTTTTTTATCATTTTTTTATAAAAAAAATATTATTTTATTGATTTTTTTCATGAAGTGGAAGTTTTTCTTTTAAGTGATATGGATCTTAATTTAAGTTCAAATTCAATGGTAGGAGAATAAACTTTGGTTTTGGTTATGCTCCATTTATCCTTAGATTTATTTTTTTTATTCAAAATGTTATTTAAGTCTTTTATTCAAACTAATAAAATAATTAGATTGTCATAAATTTAGGTTTATAAATAATTCGGAATTTGATTTTATATTTTAATTTATTTCGTTATTGGATAAATTTTATTCACAAAATAATATACACAACACAAAATTATCATACTAAAGTTTGATATTGAATACATTTGATAAAAAAAATGCTTAAGAGAAAATTATATTCTTCATAGTATAGATTAAGTGTAATTGTGAAAGTTGTTAAAACAAAGTCAAAGGTATTCTAAAAATATTAGCATGTATTTAAAAGAAAAAACATAAAAGTCTCTTATAAGACAATTATAAATAGATGTAAAGTCTGTTAGTGAAGTAAAAAAAAAAATACCCACAATTTACTTAAAGCATGCATGCAATAGTTTGTTTAACTTTTTTTTTAAAAGATTATCTCCTGTACAACATTAAAAATGCTAACTTTGTTTGTAAATTCTTCATTTATATAGAATTACAATCTATTGTAAGAAATGTTTAAATTCACAAATTCTTTCACTGAATCAAATTAGTTGAATGAATTTATCGAAATTGACTATTATTTTAGATTTCGTTTACACTAAAATTAATAATAAAATTATTATTATAATAATACAAGTTAATAATTATTTCAATAATAGAAAGAATGAAATATATTCAAATCACATCAAAACGATGATAAAAAGATTGTTATAAAATAATATACAAGAAAATTAAAAAATGTGGTGATTCTATGTCAATAAAGTTTTTTTTTCTTCACATATCATTCATTTTTTTTCTAGAAAATAATGCTATAGATTAAAAATTGAGTACCCTAATTGTATGTTCATAAGTTATTTGTAATTTTTTTTGTCACTAAGTTATTTGTAACACCGTGTGTTGCTGGATAACCTTTTAAGAAACTTGAACTTGGTTTGATTAATTTAAAGAAGATTCTTTTACTAAAATAAAAATGTTGAAGGACATGTTTCACTAACTTAATTTCTTTTCCAAATACACTACTTATAAGTAGCTTTGAAGTTATAAGCTCCTAACCTTTTTTTTTTCTTATTAATTACTTTTGTTAAAAATTTTCATTTATCTTTCAGATGTTTAAAAGTCCCCTAATACTCTCTTTTAGTACTTTTATTTCTATAAATATAATTTATTTATCTCATCATCACAATTATATTATAAATTTATTCATTTGTAACTATTAATAAATAGAATTTTTATCATCTTTTTGTAGTTGTTATTTTAGTGTACATAATTTTCATTACTTTTACTTTTTATTTGTATATCTCATTTTCTTATTTCATTTTTAAATATTTTTAAACTCAATTAGTCATCTTCAATAGAAAAAGTATGTACGATAAAATTATAAAAATTATTTATTTTAGAACTAAAATTTATAAATATATTTTAAAAAATTAATAATATTTTTATTTATTTTAATAATTAATATAAATTGATATTTTTTTTTATCACGAACAAAAATGAATAATAATATAATATTAGTTTAAACAAATTTATGCACATTAACTCATTCATTAAATATTTTTATATTAAAATTAATAAATCAAAATATTATTATCTTGTTTTTTAATAAAGAAAATAAAAATAAACTAAACTTAAAACAATTATTATTTGAAAAAATTATGTAATATATAACTACTAAATTTTGAATTATAGTTAAATGATTAAGTGTGTTTCAATTTATTTATCTCTTATCAGTCAGTTTTTTTAAGCCCCTTACCAACTAGTTTAATAGTTGGTTTCCATAAATATTTTAACTTACTTAACTTATTTATATTTTCTAACTAGCTTATTTACTAGTTTTCAACAACTCTAAGGAATTATTTTATTTCCTTAATCTTTTTAAAATTAAAATGGATGGAATGGAGGATAAGTGTGTTAAAATTTAAAACTAAATTGGTATATAAAAATGTTAGCATTTTTAGTAGAATCTGTTCATGCAATTATTTTGTAATCAATATACTTTCCACACTTGTTGACCGAATCTTAGAACATTTACAGTGGGGTGAAAATTAATTACGACTGGTTTAGTTCTGTTTTTTTATTTCTTATTGTTGTAAAAACTTTGAAAAAAAAATAAGGACATTTTCACTCATACGAGGATTGGTGTTGCACATTCAAGATACTCTCACTCACTGCAAGAGATATGGGACACATTATAACACATTGTTCTTGGTTATAGGAACAACACTGAAATAAGATTTTTGAAGGAAAAATCATAAACACACTCACAAAAGAGAAAGGAAAATTTTGAAAGATGAAAACTTCATGATTACGAAGTAAATAGCATTTATAACGCGCCCCAGTTTCCATTCATCGTCGTCAACTGCCACCCTGTCTCCCTCTCTTTCCCTTTCTTCATTTGCATTCAGCCTTCAAACACGCCACGATATTTTACCGATATTTTCACGTCTCATCTCAATCACTCGCGATAACTTTTCCTTCTTCAGTATCTCGCGATAACGAATAACAACAAAGAAAAGAACAATGGAGTGAGGATGAAGAAGCAGACTCAAACTGAAATCTGGTTCTTCCCTTCACCGGTCTTCACTCGTCTCATGCTGCAATCAGTTTCTTTCAAAGTTAACAAAAAAACCCACTTAATTCTCTTTTATTACTGTTCTACCCACCCCTTTATTGCATTGCTCTGCCTCTATATCTCTATATCTCTCTCATTCTCCTTTCTATTCATTCATTTCCAATTGCAACAACCCAAACCTCATACTCACTCACCTTTTTTCTTTTTATGAAACAAACCCCTTTTATTAATTATTTATTACTATTGAATTAAATAAACATTATCTTCATTTTCTTATATTTAATGAATACATCTTTTCTCATTCTTCATCCCTCCTCTATTAATTAATCCTCCTTCATGGACCTGCTTCTTTCTCAGTTTCAGAGCTCTTCCTATCTTGGCTTACCTTGCTCGCTTTCATCTTTTTAAGAACCCTAAATTATTATCCAGCTAGTGTACTTTTCAAATGCACTTTCTGTTCCAATGAACAAGTGAAATAAGAAGCCAAAGAGAGATAGAGAGAGTGACAGGAAGAGAGAAGGTTTGAAAATGCGTGTGAAGGAAATGCACCCCTTGTGCTGTATCTCGCTGGAAAGTCCGGGGATCGGGAGCGACTCTCCGGAGCCCGACGCTGCCGCGTTGTCCAGGACGAGGAGTCTCCCGGCCGGTGGATCTGACGGCATTGCGCGGAGGGGATCCGAGGCCACGGTGGCCGGAGTTCTCTACAAGTGGACCAATTACGGCAAGGGATGGAGATCCCGCTGGTTCCTCCTTCGCAATGGCGTCCTCTCTTATGCCAAGATCTGTTGGTCGGAAAACCTCAACCTCCTCTCTCCGGTGGATGAGGTGCGCCTCATCGGAGAAGTCACCGCCAACCGACTTGCCAGAGATGCTGCTACCATTCGGCGGAAGAGTCACAAACCTCCTTCCTCCTCTGCCGTAGTGCATCTCAAGGTATATGATTGTTAAATTTTCATTATCAAATTTTTTAATTATTTGTTTCGATTATGATTATGGAAATTTACTTAGGTTTATCTTTGGTGCTGATCTGAATCACTCAATATAGTGTGGGTCAGGTCTCACTCTCGCTTTGGCAGTGTCGTGTTCACTGTTTTTGGCGCTACCTGCAACTTTCCTGTAGAGGCAATGTTCTTTCTTTTTATTTCAAAAAAAAAAATAAAAATCGTAGAATAAACTTTTCTGTCTTAGTTTTTTATTTCGATGTGATGATTTCACCTCATTGATTTCCGACCATGAAAATTATCAAAGCCGCTTCAGATTTAGATTGTTCTTGTGGCAGTGTAAAAAGGTGGAAGAAAACCTGAAAGAAGCTTTGATGCCCGAGCAATAACATGGAAACCCGCTGGTTTCTATTAAGCTTTTTTTTTTTTCAGAGTTTCTTTCTCTCTCATCTGGTCTCCTTTCCAAATTCTAAGTTGCGATGCAATGCAACTTTTTAATTCCTGTTTTACAGTTTTAACTGGTTGTTAATGTGTAGTGGGTCACATCAACAGGTGGCCGAGGAGGGTAGGGATAGCCTACTATTAGCCCTATGGCATTAACTTGCGGTCACGTCATGCATCTCTCTGCCTTCCCTTCATTCACATTGGTTGGAATCAATCTGCTTCAGCTGTGTTAAGATTTCACTGCTTCTTCCTCGCTTGCACTATTCTATCATCACTCCCTTCACTTCGCACTTTTTCATTGCAATGCCATTTTTCTGCAAACTCCAACTCCTTTTTTATCTCTTCCCATTTTAGCCTACCAATGCGAAAAGTCTAACCAAAATAACACCAATCTGGAAACTGGAATCTAGCAGCAACTTGCATTGGTTTTGCCCTTCAAAAGTAAAATGACAAGGACGGATTTTTTTTTTTGTTTTCTTTTTTAATACAAGGGGTTTAAGTTGAAGACTCTTTCTATTAGATGAGAAAAAAAAATAACAGTGGGGAGGTGATCTAAAGAGAGGTGTAATTAGGGATCTCGTACTCTGAGTGTCTTCCAGGTGTGAGCCTCCTTCCTTGTAAACTGTAAAGCTTCGACCTTGCTTTAAGGGGAGAAAAACCGAAAAAGCAATTTCAGTTATTAGTTTTTTCTCTTTTATATATAGTTAGAAAATTAAAAAAGTTAAAACATATGGAAAGGTTCCTCTTTTGTCTTTGTCAACAGAAATATGTTTACGTGGGACTTGCCACCATGGTGGTGGGGCATCGTCCAGTTCATTATATAATGTCTTTTTTTTAATCTTTTAAAATGGGTGCTGCTACTGTTTAAGGTCAACAACTCTTCTTCTCCCCGGATAAAAGGGAAAAACAAAAGGAAGTTGGAGACAGTAAGTTTTGTTTTTTTACATCATTACCTCCTATCTCAAATTATTCTAGTCTAGTAATAGTAGCATCTTGCCGTGATGCCCCAGTGAGATAATTTCGTTTTCAAGCTTTCTGTATAAACTTAATTTGTCTTCTCAAGGTGGGCTCTCTTCCCCACTTGTGTTTCTCATGGGGACATGGCTAATAATAATCAATCTTCCTCGTTCTTCTGGTAGTTGATAGCTGCTGTTGGTGCAATGTTTCGCTGTACTGCAAACATTGTATATGAATTTTTCTAAATTTTAAAAACCACAAGTTGTTATACGTCATTAGATTTTACTTTTCGTGTTGTATTTTCTGTCTTTAATTTAAAATATAAAAGAAAATTGGGTAATAAAAGTGCTTCTTCGGAGATTTGAAATTTAAGTTTTCCTGTATGAATCCTAAGCAGATCTCGTCATTCAGAGAGAGCAAGTCGGACGATAGACGGTTCTATATATTCACAGCAACAAAAACTCTCCATCTGAGAACTGATTCAAGGAAGGACCGTGTGGCGTGGATTCAAGCTTTGGTTTCAACCCGAGAATTATATCCACTTCGACCACTCAGCGACCATCTCTCCCTCGCACCGAATCATATATCTGTATCAACCGAAAGGCTTAAGAAACGCTTACTTGAAGAGGGTGGCAGTGAGAGCCTTGTCAAAGAGTGCGAGCAAATCATGTTTGCCGAGTTCTCTGAATTACAAGAGCAACTTCATATACTATGTCAAGAGCGAAGGAATTTGCTTGATACAATAAGGCAGCTGGAGGTAATTTCATTACTCACATGTGTGCTTTACCTTTGGAATTCTCCAGACAGTTTATTTGAGAGCTTGAACCACTGTTACGCATAAGTTTACTCCTCACACATCTCAAATTTGGTGGAATAGCCGATACTAATCCTCTAAATTATGAGTTATATTACTATAAAACGATTCATTATGATTTGTTCCTGAAGTACACACGCACACACACACACACATATGTTTGTATATTAAAGTTCTGTGGTGGGTGAGGTCTTGGGTTGGGTGGATCAACACTGTATTACTGAGCCAGCTTGACAAAAACGTTCACATAAATTACTTGCACAGTAAAAGTTTACTTGTGATAGCCATTCCAAAGTACTTTTTCTTTAATGTAACGTGATATTATCTTGTACTTGAGCTTTCACTGTTTTAAACTTTGTTATTTCAACTTTCGATTTTGGTTCCCCAAATTTATACTAATTTGACTAATGCTGTAATTAAATTCAGTAGTTTTTTTATTTATTTATTTCTTGCCATGCATCGATCAAATGGTAAAAGTTGTATAAAACACTTCTCCTTATTTTTGTTCTTGCCTAATACCCATATATATACCTTTCATTAGTTTCACTAGATATATTCTCTCTAAAATTATTGGTGTATTTGTTTTTCTTTTTCCTGGACCTCTGGTTATTGAATTGACTGTAATAGTGCATTATTACATTACATTATTGTTGTACTTATTCTGAGTTTGTAAAACAGGTGGGCATATACTCTAGTTATGTATGGCTCTATCTTCTTATGATAGGATAAGCTATTAATGTGTGCATATATAACACAAATCAAAATTGGAAATTAAAATTTATATATTCCCTTGTAAAGACTTACAATTTTCATCTGAGAAGGACTCCTGTAATAAGAATACAAAGAGAGACAATTTCACACTACAATAAACTAATCTACCCCGCTGCCATAGACTCCTCATCATGGGAAAGTATAAGGAGAGTTATTGTACACAACCTTATTCTTACATATAAAAAGAGACTGTTTTCCGAGTTGAACTCGTGACCAATTGACCACCAAGACATAACTTTACTGTTGCACTAGGAGGCTAGTATTGCTGTCATTACTTCACCTTACAACTTTTGTAAAAGAAAAAATCCAAGAAATGAGGCATTGTTGTTTTTTGGTAGAAACGAGAACTAGGTCTAATTGCATACGTTATATCACATGATGTGTTTGGTTCATTTAGTCATGAATTTTGGCTGATTTATTGGTTTTTCTAATAGTATTGTCACCAGTAACTTTCTTTGATGGCGTTGTTTGTTGATCATCTCCTGCACCCAAACTTATATATGTGTGATGAACCATGACTCATAATTGATTGTGATTTGCATACCCCGTTCACGTTTTTCTTCTTCCTAGCTTTATATTTGAAGTGTACTCGCTATCTTTTCTGTATGTCAGCATATGTTTAGTTTCAAGACGTGCAAGGTTTTGTTCCTCTGTATATGACTTACTGAACTAGTATTTTGTTATTGATCATGGACAGGCTGCTAATATTGAACCTGAGGCCTCTGCCTTGCACGACAGTGAATACCAATTAACGAAGAATGGCTTTTCAAGTTTAGGACATGGAAAATATAGCGGTATTACGTTATGTTTATGCTTCTAATTATAATCTATACATATGCTGTGCGATCTTTTCTCTTTGAAATTTCATGTAGTTAGCATGTCCCAGTATTCATATTTTAGAGTCTTCGTTTTCTCGATAGTGATCGTAGGGACCTAGAGTTTGTGATATAGACATGAAGAATATTGCTTACAAACTAATTTTCGAATTATGGAAAGTATTTTGTTATATGTCATTAGAACGTGAATCTATATTTTCTAATTTGAAATTTTCTTAAGTGAATAATTTACTAGTAGCATTTTCTTCATGCTGTTTGCCTTTGAACTCGACAAAATTGATTCTTCAATATTTTAGCTATCTTGTAGATTCAAATTGGCATGAAGTATCCTTCAAAAGTCCAACTGATTGCCTATAATTTCTTGTGTATTTTATGTTCAGATAATTATTTTTGGGGTATACAGTATTTTGGTTAAATTAATATATCTTTTTTTAAAATTAATATAGTGAAAATAGTTTTGAACCAACCGTTTATTGTTTTTTTTATTAAGTATTTGAAAACATTTAAGGGGGTGTGTTTAATACCTTTAACTCATGCACCTGGTGTACGTAATGGAAAAAATATGATTAGTTTTTGTGGTAGATCGCGGTTCACCTCTCAATACTTGGTTTATCCCCTTATATTGTACCTATTTGTAATGAACTTGATGGACATATTTATTTCAAATTTTGTATCCATTAAAGCAGAGAGAAGGAAAAACTAGTATATTATTGTTTATTGTTGTCTCTACTGATCATATAAAAGGCCTTCTGATAATTGCAGAAGTATATATATGTTTCGGTAAATATGATTGCAATGAACCTTTCTACAACCTTTGATATATATTTTTCACACATACTTTTTGATTTTCAGAATGCAGTACTACTGAATCATCGGACGATATTGAGAAACAGGAGATGGAGGAAGTGTCAGATGAAGATGAAATCTCATATTATGACACTAAAGAGTACTTTACAGAACTTGGTTTTAGGTGTGGGTCCACAGGAGCTTTGGATCCAATGAGCATGTCTGGGGAAGCTAATACACAGTCCATTGATTTGGAGAACAATCACGTTGGGGAGACGGTCAATGGTTTTGGGTACCCTCAGATAGCAAGGCGAAAGAAGCTTCCAGATCCTGTTGAGAAGGAAAAGGGCGTTAGTCTTTGGTCAATTATCAAAGACAACGTGGGCAAAGATCTCACACGAGTTTGTCTTCCTGTATACTTTAATGAGCCAATTTCATCTCTTCAGAAATGTTTTGAGGACTTGGAGTACTCCTTTCTTCTCGATAGAGCTTATGAGTACGGGAAAGCGGTAAGCTATACTTCTTTCTCTTGAATATGCTATTCTTTGATCTTGCACTGCAAACATGACAAATTTCAAACCAGTTTTGGTATATGACCTTTTATTGTTTTATTGGTCTATTTTATATATGAATTTCCCTAGGATATTTGTTGTCTCGATATTTGTACTGAATGGAATGTCTATACTATGTAGTGTCCTTCAATATTTGATTGGTAATATTGATAGATTTCTGTCTAATTTTCTGGAAAGGTTTGCTTCATGCTGTTAAATTAGTGAGTTTCCAATGACTAGTGCAACTATATGTAAACATTATCGTTTCAGGGGGAAAATAATTGTCAAACTTGTCTTATTTGTTGTTTGTTTGAATTGGCTACAGGAGTTGTACTATTTGGTCAATTTCATTTCCCCGCAGTTAAAGGGAAAGAGAGGGAAGGGGAATGATAATATCTACATGACTCAAATTAAATTCCTGAGTTACTTTGAAATAAAACTACCTCAACGATTTCGTACAAATTTGTTTTTGTCTTGAAATAAATAGTTTATATCAATTGCCTCAGTGGCAACTGGTGCATTTGCTTTTTATATACTGCTCTATTCTCAGATGAATCCAAGTAATTTTGAGCGGGAGACTTGTGTTAATAATCATTTGGCAACATTTAATTATTCACTTGGGAGATGACATTATTTAATGCTATTGAATCTATGTAGCTGTTCAACCCTTAGAGTTCTATTTTCAGGGAAACGGTCTCCTTCGGGCCCTGAATGTTGCTGCCTTTGCTGTTTCTGGATATGCATCATCCGAAGGTCGTCATTGTAAACCCTTTAATCCGTTGTTAGGGGAAACTTATGAAGCGGATTATCCTGACAAAGGAGTTCGTTTCTTTTCCGAGAAGGTTAGTTACTTTGTGATTTAATGATACCGATAATTGGCCGAGATGTAGGCTGCTACATATGTTGCTGTGAATTTAACTTGGGCTAAAAATGTGATACAGCCGTAAATGGCATACATTCTAGTTTTGGTTTCAATATCGGTGACTCAACCTTTACCTTATAAAAGTGAAAATTCCAACAAATATACTTCCATGTAAGAAATTTTTTATTTACTAAATTTAAAAATAGCAGAATGTAAAGTGATTAGGAAACTGATATTAAGAAATGGGACGAAACTGAAGAGGATGTTTTAACTGGTGGCATGCAACTTGCTAATCGAACAATGGTTTTGTCATGCTAATATTATCTCATTCTTTTGGTGGGGTTAACCTGCTTAAATTATTGTTGGACCAAAAGATAGTGGTCCTATCATAAGCTCAACACCCTATAGAGTGTGCAGGCAGGTAAGTCAATTTACCCGCCAATATTTACTGTTTTCTCAAACAACTAATTACGTGTGAAACAGGTGAGTCACCATCCAACTGTCGTTGCCTGCCACTGTCAAGGTAGAGGATGGAAGTTTTGGGCCGACAGTAACATTCGGTCAAAATTTTGGGGAAGGTCAATTCAGCTTGACCCAGTGGGTGTTCTGACCCTGGAGTTTGATGACGGTGAAATATTTCAGTGGAGCAAGGTGTAAATCGTGAAATGACTCTGTTTACATTGATTATTTGTACTGGCTAGTGCTAGTGACTTGGCTTTCTAAGCTTCACATTATAATATATTTACATTAAATTATAAATAGTTGTTATAAATATTTTTGTTTCACCTAGGTCACGACAACAATTTATAATCTTATCCTTGGGAAAATATATTGCGATCATCATGGAAACATGGACATCCGTGGTAATCGCCAATATTCGTGCAGACTTAAGTTCAAAGAACAGGCGATTCTTGATCGAAATCCTCACCAGGTAGGCTTGTCCTAGTTATATTCTGTAGCAGCTGCTTTGTCTTTTGAAGTCTGATATATTGTTTCCCGTTTACGTACTAACCCAGCCTGTTCATAGGTTTAATTTGTATAGTCTGTATTTTTTATTTTTGTCTTTCTGCCCCGCCCAAAATATCTGAAGGAATCTTATCTTCTGTGTGCTTTTTACCTAACAAATTGTTCATTATAATGTGCTGTATGTCTAATTAGGTGCATGGCTTTGTTGAAGATGTAACGGGAAAAAAGGTTGCCACATTGTTTGGCAAGTGGGATGACAGCATGTATTATGTTAACGGTGAAGCGAATGTGAAACCGAAAGATTGCACTTTGTCAGACGCAAACTTGTTGTGGAAAAGGACTAAGCCACCTTCTAATCTCACTCGGTACAATCTGACATCATTTGCAATCACACTGAATGAGCTTACTCCCGGGCTAAAGGTATAATGATGTATTTAATCATTATTCGATGCACCTTTTCCTTTTTCTTCTTATGCATCTCTAATGGTTTGTTATAGCCTTTTCTGATCCCGGGTATTTGATCACGGATTAAAGGAGAAGCTTCCACCCACGGATTCCAGGCTGAGACCAGATCAGCGGCATCTAGAGGATGGGGAATACGAGAAGGCTAATATCGAAAAACAAAGGTTGGAAAAGAGGCAAAGAATGGTATGTTTAAACTCTTTAACGTTTTGTTCGAGAAACGTGCATTATATATTTTCTTTTTCTCTTTCCTCACCTTTTATTTGGTCTCCTTGTCTGACCAGGTGTTTCTGAATTTCTGAACTGTGTAAGCTAAACATATTAATTACTTGGGTAAAATGTTGGTTTTGCTTTCTGTACATGTAACCATTTTTGGTTTTAATCTTTCATTTTTTATTGTTACTTTTTAATATTATAAATAATCTTTTCTAAAATTATTTCAATCATCGCTTTTTAATATTATTTAGACATACTACACGTCATAAACTATTTCAGAATAGTAATTGAAATGACATTGGCTAAATGCGTGTGGCACCTCGTGATGCTGATGATTTTTAAAAGAAAATTATAGTAGTAATATCAATAAATTTTTTAATAAATAAAAATAAATGTTTATGTAATCTTTATATTTGGAGGATTGTTTGATAATTAGGTTGTGGAGTTTGTGAATTTTGTTAATATGCATTATTTATTTTTAGAAGTATGTTAACCAGTTAACTTACTCTTAAAAAGGTAAGTATGAATATTGTAACTATAATTATTAACTTAAACCAATTTTTTTTAGTAATAATAACTTAACTAACTTTATAGAAGCATTAAGTGTAACTTCTTAAAATATAAGTAAGCGAACAACTCTGCTTGTGTATTGATAGTCGGTCTAGTATAAGTTTGTGCTATTTGGTAGGTTGACTTTTATTATAGCTGATGGTCAGTGAATCTTTTGATGTCGTTGACCTATATTTTGGTGATCATCACGCTTTACATGCAGTCAAGGAAAATGCAAGAAAATGGATGGCAGCCTAGGTGGTTCCGCAGAGAAGGTGACAACGGAACGTTTCGATATATTGGCGGGTATTGGGAAGCGAGAGCTCTAGGAAGATGGAATGGATGCCCAAATATCTTCGGTGAAGTTTATTAAGGAAATTTTGATCCTTTAGGTGCATCTTGATTTTAGTTCAGGTAATATTTACATCTGTTCAAAGCATGTTGGTAATATCTATAAAACAACTTCTAGCTTGCATGCATGAGACATATCATAGGTCTTAAAGCACCTGTTCACCAAAGAACGTTCCATTGGAGATGACATGCTAATACGGTTGCTGTGTTGCAGATAGCGATAATAATGAATGCAAAATTGTGTGGAGGGTTTCCTCGAACCTACTTGCATGGCAGCAAATTATTTTTGCTGAATCGAAGGGAGGAGGGTAACCTTTGGGAACCTTCGGAAACGAGGCTCTTTGCAGTTCTGGTAGGAGGACAGGTTTGTGGATTGCCCTTGTCTTACACGAATTTAATAACAAAAACAAGGAAAGGGATATCATATACACAACATCAGGCGATTCCATCTGAGAGTTACTTTCCGAACTTAAATGATTTTAATCGCCTGCAGCTGCTGAAATTTGTAATTAGCCTAATGGACCTAGCATTACACGTACACAGCTTTTCAGCAGAAAGCACTATACTGAGAATATCAACTGAGGCTGTTACTTCCACTAGATGAGGAATATATTTGAGCAAAGTTTTCAGCTTAGTAACACTTGTTTTATTAGTTTGTCTAGATTGTCAGTTTCTTTTTCTTAAATTTTGCTAGTTATGTAATTATTTGGGGTGTTAGCTCTATCTTGATCCTGATATAGTCACTGACTTAGCCGAAAGGCAATCGATTTATTTCGTATTTGTTTTGATTTTCTAATTAATAAATGGACGAGTTGTGTTATCTCCCTTGAAGTGTACCACTACTACTTTGTTTCACGTCAAAATCTTTACATTGCATAAGTGCATGCGAATGAAAAGGGGGCCCGACAGAGGGCAATGCTAATGGACCAAACAAGAGAGACGAGACAAACAACCATTTTTGTACACCTCATCTAAGCATCTACAAAATTAATTAGGTTCTCTCACTAGATCACTTGGTTCAATAGGACTTTATATTGATGGGATAGTTCTTTATTTATTACTCATTCAATTCTAACCTATTTATTTATTATTTTTATATATGTAATGTCTTTATCCAACTTTTTACATGTTTAAATATAATATTTTAATTTAATAAAATTGACTCAAATGAGCTAATTCTTTAATCTTCAATTTTTTTTATCAGAATATATATATACATATAAAGTGCTCTAATCTTTATACAAAGTATTAAAATATTTACAAAGAATGTCTAGGTTTCATTTTCTCCTCTTCTAACCACATCAAAAGCTTAATATTATATACATGTAGGCACGATTTAGAATCCTAATCTTATTACCACATCAAAAGCTTAGAATTATCTATCCTATTTTGCTCACAAAGCAAAACTATCAAGATTACAATGCTTCCTTGTTAAAACATCTACCGTCAAACTAATAAAAATTACATTTAGTTCTGCTACATGGATATACCCCAGTTTCAACCTGCTACGTTATTGTTACCTATATGCCTACATTGTTTCTCATTTATGCTTGCAAGATTGGAAAATAGCATGCCAAACTTGTAGTAAAAGAAAAACAACATATAACAGATTTTCTACCCAATTTGTTGATCCTCCAAACAAGTAGATGCCCCGTTGCCTTCTTCCAATATATGAAGCATGTTTGCACTAATTCCAGTTCAGCCAACATAAATTTATAATAATGTGACTATTCCAAACAAGATGATATCTATAATGATTGATTAAATTTGATTTAGTTCTACATGTTTAATCAATTCACCATGTAGTCCCTGTAGTCCCTGATGTTATTAGCTTATACCTATCAATGAACCACTTCATATACATACATTTTATCATCCTAACCAATATCATTGATATACTCAAACTATATGGGTGTGCAATGCCTGCTGTCAACACAATAATGGTCAAGCCATAACTTATAAAGGTGCCTTTTCCTATACTGCCCATGACTAAGTCTATATTAACTCTGTTTAATATTTGATTATGATTCGTTAAACTTGGGTATTATATTTTTATACCTTGAAGGCATGTTTTTGGACTTATACACTAGTTACACTATAAGAAATTTGCTTTAGATATTTTATTTATGATCTATATTTTAATACCTTGAAGGCATGTTTGTGCATTCCTAAATATTTTCTCTTCAGCCACTTTACCATTGTTAAACAATATAATTTTTCTCTATTTTCATATGTTTCTCACTGTACTCACCTGAATAACCTTTCATATATATATATATATATATATAAATCTAGAATATATGAATCAAATCATACTAAAAAACTCTTATCATTCACTCTCAATTAGAATAGAATTTACTAGTTGGGATAACATAACTAATCGTGGAGGTCTCTTATCCCAATGATTAATGATAGAAGACCACAAAAATATACTTTATAAACTCCTAAGTACCTTAAGAAAATACGAATGAATGAAAACATTCATATAAAAATGCGTAGCATAGCAAACAAATACACTATTATCTAAAAATCAAGTTCAATTATTTATTATGCCTAAAATAATAAAGAACATTATTTTTTCTCTAATCAAAACATTGACTTCTGCTCCAAAAAAAGAAGAAGCATATCTTTACTTACAAACATCATTTTTGAGTGAAACTAACATCATTAGTAAGCTAACATCTAGTACTACAACTTTTATAAAGGTTATTTTTCCTAATTCAATACAAAATGTTTCTTAAAGGGGATTGTACTGTCCTAAAAGTGAAATATATTCCTCACCTCATCTCTTACACGTCAGATATAATTTCTGTACAAGTGTATCATGTGCTAAAATTATAATCATGAATTTTTAATTATTTTTAACCTAAATAATATAATTAATTCATATATCTTGCTAAGAAATTCAAACCCCAATATGTAACATCACAATTTTACATCAATATGAATAACCACGTTCTATTTATAATGATTTACATAATTTTATAAGATTATAAAATTCAAATGTTTTCACATTACATAGAAATAAATTTAGAATCTTTTAGGTTATGTTCACTTTGAAGGATGAATTTGGAGGAGAGTGTGTGATGAATTTAAGGGGATTTGAAAGTTAGTTGAATGTTGTTTTTTTGAAAAAATTTGAATGTGAGTGAGAGTGAATTTGAAAATAAAATTTGTAAAAATTAATATATGATTTGATCGATGTGACATATAAAAAAATGATTTAATTGGTAGAGATAGAAGATTATCAATATATCATTAGTAATAAAAGTAATATAAAATAATAATTGTGAATAATATATATAATTGTAAAAATTATTATTAGAAGAAAAAAAGTAAAAATTAATTTTTAAAATAAAAAAATGTTATTTAAATAAAGTGAAATAATTATTTTTAAAATATAATATTTTGTGAATATAAGGGATGGAATCCAGTACACTAATGTTGAAACGAAATACATTGATGATGAAATCGAATACGAAGCCGTGAAAGTGGATAAGGGATGGTATAATCAAATACTATGGAACCTAATAGAAGTCACTGTAACCAAATGTGCTACATTATGTCTTTTCTACATGGCTTGGAATTGATTCCAATTACAAGGTGAATATGGTAATGATAATAGGGTCATCTCAGAATTTTCTCATCAATCCATACAAGTCCGATCAATTTTGAAGAATTGTAAAACCTCGTTCATCCCTCAAATCCGTACTCTTCACTTATTCTACAATCAACGCAAACAAACCGTTCAAATCCTCACATATTGATCTTCATATATGCACATGAATAATATCATCCACGAAAATGAACACAATCTTAATGATGAAAATTATTTCTGTAACAAAAACTAACTTTTCTGGTAGGGTTTAAAATCAGTGGCTTTATATAAATTAAAATTATATATATTAAACACCTCTCCTCTTTTTATTGAATTTTTGAAGCAGTGACATGGATACATTTGATTAGTTGATTTCAAATTTTGCTTTAGTATATTGTATAGCAGGCCTATTAAGAAGTTAAACTTAAATTCAAAGCTAAGCATGGGAAACAGTGCCAGCTTCCTCCAACTCTATGCCTGCTTCTGCGAGCCTCTTGTCCTTGTAAACATAGCCCTTTGCACAAAACAAATACACCACCAAATTCACACCACTCAGCACCGCCAGTAACCAGTAGAAGTGGTGCAGTTTCCCCTCATTAAGGTTGTCCGCAAGCCATGGTTCACGGTTACGCGTGGCCTTGTGCACCAAAGTTACCAACAAGGAACTAAGAAAAAACCCTAAAGACAACGTGCTCAAGAACAATCCTGTACTCATAGTCTTCATCCCCTTTGGACACTCCCTCAGGAAAAAATCTAGCTGCCCTATGTATGTAAAGGCCTCTCCCGACCCCACAAAGAAGAACTGTGGGACCAACCAGAACACGCTTATGGGAACCACAGCATTGTGTTTGTGTGTTAAACCGTGAGCACTTGCCACTCTCAGGCGTTTTATTTCAGTGAGTGCTGCAGCCACCATGGCAAAGATTGAAAACACCAACCCTACGCCCATGCGTTGCAAAGGGGTTAGTCCCTGTGGATTTTTTGTTACTTTTTTGGCTATGGGAGCAATGATGCGGTCGTAGATGGGGACTGTAAGGAGAATGCTTGCCACAAAGAAGACCGTAAGTGATGCTGCGGGAATTTGGAAGGAGTTTCCGATGTGCCGGTCCATGGTGGTGGCCTGTGATACCGAGAACGTTGTCATTTGGGCGTAGATAGTCCAAAACATGATGGTGGTGGCCCACACGGGTAGCATTCTCTGTACCATTTTAACTTCTTCAACGTCTGTTAGGGTTGAGAGATACCACTTCCTCTCCATGATGATTTCTTGGCCATC
This sequence comes from Vigna umbellata, assembly GCF_029865625.1. Classification (NCBI taxonomy): domain Eukaryota; kingdom Viridiplantae; phylum Streptophyta; class Magnoliopsida; order Fabales; family Fabaceae; genus Vigna; species Vigna umbellata. Next base: position 12,024,217 of record NC_142167.1, on the reverse strand, counting down.
TGTTTTTGGGTCCTTGATTGCTGCCTTGTCCAAGAACCTATTCACATCATTCAAATATGAAAATAATTCATTCTGTAAAGATATCATACTCAATAATGACAATAATTGTAGTAGAAATCTGAAATATTAATTGGTGTTGCTACATAATGTGAAGAGTAGCTTATCAAAAGGAGATTGATAATGGAGAGTGCAAGTAGTAGTTAAAACCCTAGTATTTTGGGAGGATGAATAATTAAAGTTAGGTAGCTAGCCAAAGGGTTATACTATATTTTATTAGATTGCATATGTATGTATGGAGTTTGAATTCTATCAGCAGTGGCGAAGTAGATGGATGATCACGGATAAAATAGAATCATAAGAAGCAACAATATAGGGTGTTATTCTGTGAAAGATGGAAAAACGACAAAGGACACATGGAAATAGGGAGATAACAAAGAGAAAGTGATGAAGAAGGACAAAAATGGGGGCAGCGATGGTACATGCACTATGAGACAGGACCTTGCATATTCATTGGCAATAGTAGCTGGCTAGCTGTGGCCTTTGCCACCACGTGATACCTCTCATTCTCACTTTTAGATAAGAGTAAAACAAAAGCTACTGATACCAGACCTGCCACTGTAAAAACATTATTTCCATCTCCTAAATCTTTTACTTTTATTCACGTCTCAGTGCACTTATGAATAAAACAAGAAGATGGGAACAGTGTATACTTTGTCAAATAATGACTAAAAATACAACAGCATTTATAGTTCAAAATGGCTGGTTATCCAATTATACGAGAGACATCTACCTGAATAAGAAATCACACACGTGACATGTCTAACTCGACACTATCGATTAATAAGTATACCGAAGATGACAGTGTGTTAATATATACATCTATATCTATTCAGTGTTGTTTAATTTTCAGCTTGTGGATGAATGTGACCAAAGCAGTGAGCGGAGGAACCGAGAACTAAGCTTTGTTGTCCATTTCAGACACACTTTTGGTTCAAATAATGAAGACTCCAAGATAGACATTTTAGCACTTATTTTAAAGGTGAATTCTTAAGAAACGTGGGACCCTACTCTCAAAGATAATGTCGTGGTGGTCATTCCACCACTAAATTCTACCCAGTACTATACTCCTCAATCAAGGTTTTTCACCTAAATCTCAATTATTTATGCACATTTCTATATCAGACGACAAAGACCTTCTAAAAGCTTTTAGGTATCCTAAATGATAATTTTTTAACTTTATCTTAAGTAAGTTACACAAAACCCTTATATATATATATATAGGACGAGGATATACAGTATCTCCTCATGACTTCAGCAGAAGATCCATTCTGTATCTGTAACAGTGAACATTAAAAATATGAACTAAAAGGATAAAAAAACAGTAATAATATGCCATTAATATACTCATTCAAAAGTGCTTTTCAATTGAGCACAAGTAATATTTATAATTTAGGTATATAATATTTCTTTATTAAAGTTCATGTATTCTGAATGAATCGTGATCCTCATGGTTGTTCGGTACAATTGCTTGAGATAACACATGCGATTGCTTTTTCAACACGCCTTTATTATTTCATAAAATATGGTTTTGTCTTAAAAATATAGTTTTAATTTTAAAGAATCATCTCTTAAATTTTAAAATAAATCTAAAAATAAAAAAATAATTGAAAACTAAAAATAAACTTGATTATCCTTTACTATTATACATACACATCATTTGAGATTATTTACATGAACAGGGTATCTTAAAAGAAGATTTAGTTCATATTTTAAAGTAAAATAATATAATGTAATAATCAGACTCTGGTTTTCATTTTTTTATTAGACTATTTTAATTTTTAAAAAAATTTCATAATTATTATTCCTTATTTTAGAAACGCTGTTGTAATTATCTTTATATTACAGGTGCACTATTTAAGATTTAAATTTACATATATAAGGGAAGAAAAAGGGAGAATGTAATTTTTAAGAACAGTATAAGGAATGTAATAACTATAATTTAATCTGAATGCTCGAACAGTATAAGACATAAGAAATAAGAGGGTGAAGGTTTTACCTGAACTGTTTGCTATGGGGCAACATCTGCTTCTGCTTTCTGAGAGTTTCATCTGCAACATCATCCAAGTTGAACAACAAGGACGCATCAGAGGGCAATTCCATGTGCCTCTTCCTCCAAGCTGCGACCAACACCATCGCAATCTGCGTCAGGGGACTCCCCACCAGTTTCTTGAAGCGGTACCTCCTTGAACCAGACAAGAACACCGTAAGTGCCACCAGAATAGCACACACACTTATCCCATAACCCCAATACCTCCCTATGTGATCTTGAATGTACACCAGAACGGTAACTGCTGTCAGAGTCCCCAAACTTATGAAGAACACGAACCAGTTGAAGAATTTTATCATCTGATTTTTCTCCCCTTTGTCTGATTCATCGAACTGATCGGTGCCAAACCCTGACACACTGGATTTCAACCCACCGATGCCAAGGGATGTGGTGTAAAGAGCTAGGTAGAGCACCAATAGCTGCATGTTGCTTGCGGGATCGCAACGTCTCGTAGCAGATCTTACACATTTTGGAGGATGCAGGCTTGGGACTATGGTTGATATTGTCAATATTGTAACACCCTGTAAACATCCAAAAATGATTTACGCTCCCTTCTCCGAGAGATTAATTATTAGCTGATTTATATCACTATCTTCCTAACTATTACACCTAATTAATTAAAAATTATATGTCAGGAATAATAAACCTTAGCTAATATATACCTAATAATATATAAAGGGCTAAAGGCTCTGCATCCAACTAGATACATATTGAGCTGAAGCAAAGAGGCGAAACTAAAAAAAGTGTTAAACGGAGCACATAATAATGTCTTACAGTTGCTTGAACCGCTGCGAAGATGGCAATAGTGAGGTATCTGTCAACGAGAGAGTGAAGCCAGTGAAAAATCTAACAACAGTGTTGTATATAATATTAAAAAAATTACAGTAAGAAAGTTTATTGGAATAAAATAATTGAATCTTTCTTTGGCTGTGTTAGACAAGTGAACCAGTGGTCACAAACCTGCCGATAAAAGTGTCAGCTACAAAACCACCGAATAAACAGAGCATGAAAGATGTTCCCATGAAGTTGGTGACCGTGTTGGCAGAATTAGCACTGCCCAAATGCATGGTGCCAGTTAAATATGTCACCAGATTCACGGCAACGCCCATTGTCGTTAACCTCTCACTTGCTTCCACTCCTGAAATAAACCAACAACAACAAAAGGAAACAGACAACCTATGTCAATACTAAGACTGTACCTTTTTCTTCCCATACAGAGGATCTATTCTAGCTTGAGAAAGTAAATCTTAATCATAAATAATTATAATAAAGGATTAAGAATAGATTTCATTTAACAAAAATACTAATCAAGATTAACTTCTAAAGGTATTGGAGACCTAAAATCATGGCGGCAGCAACCCAACCACCAGTTTTGGACCTCTGGGCTGGATGACCTTTATAGTCCCAGGCATCTATGATGGTTTTCTTCTGTGTTTCAGAGGGAGTGTTCATCACAGGAAGGGATATGGATGGTGAACTAAAATGTTATTAATGAAGTGGGTATGCATGCCACAATGGGGTTATTGTGTTTATATAGTTTCTAAACTTCCACATCAAATAATTGTACCTATTTTTATATCAGATTTTAAACAATCTTATTAGTATCCTCTTTAACAAACATCTTTTTTAATATTTTAGAAATAACTATTTGGAAATTCCTACATTCAAAAATAAATTTAAAACTTTTTTATATCCAACATATAATAATAAATATGTTAATTTACTTATCACTGCAATTATATAACTTGTGAATTAATAGTGTTGATATTATACTAAAGTTAGATATCTGAATGTACATTGAAATACAACTCTAAAATTACCAAATCATCCTAGCTGGATATTTGTAGATAACAATTTATTTAATAATCAATTTAATAAGAATACCGAAAACTAGTTTAACTCTACTACCAAAAAATTAGATAAAAGAAAGTAATGGATAAATTACTGTATGCTTAATAATTTTACTATAAATAATATATAAAAGGAGAAAAGACATAAAACAATATTATTATATATATATATATATATATATATATATATATATATATATATATATATATATATATACACATGTAATTTTTGTTTGGTTATTTAATTAAAAAGATAGAAGTGTGTTAATCACACATTTACTTAGCATGAGTGTGAAAAAGGATTGAATAATTATTTTATTTTTCTTATTTTATATAATTATTTTACAAGTTCATCCTCAAAACGACAAAATACATTAAAAAATATTATTGGATAAAGAATATATACTTACATGCACCGAAGGACAGCACGTGACTAAGATTTTGTATTCAAATGTTACTGTAGCATGTGACCAATCAAAAATGCAAATAGCAAGTCATGTGCCACAAGATAAAATAAATTAATGATAATTTGGAATGAATACAACCTACGATAAATTCCAGTTGCTCACTAATCAGACGAATGTGCAAAATTGATAAGTTAAACATCATGTTTATTTTTGCCAATGCTAGAGATGGTAAAACATCTTAAAAACTAGGACTGTGGAATAAAAAAGTTTGATATTAATAATTATCATTTCACAACTTCTTATAAGGACAATAGTCCTAATAGAAATAATTTTTGTTTTGTATTTATAAAAAAATTATAATGATAGATAATAACAAATTAGAGTAAAAAAAATTTAGTGTGAAAATATCATTATCCATAAAAATAGCATATTACAACATATTAGGATCTGTATAGCACAGTCCCTCCCAAATACACGAACATCAAAGAACCCCAAAAGAAACCAAAATTTGTTTCTCTCCTTGAGCAGCAGAGTGTGAAATAGGATTTTGTGTTTTTCCCCGTTATATGACTTGTCTAGTTAGTAGCCAAACGTGTTGATTGTGTTGTTTACCTACTAGCCTAATTAGTAGGAAAAAATGTTAAATATATCTTTAAAATAAAATATCAATAGAAACTACTAAAATATTGAAATTTTAAGATTGACGTGATGTCACTACTAAAATTCCATTGATTAGAAGAAAATGAAATTGATGGGATTTTGTGATATTGAAGTTCAACACTTTTGCTGGAAACATAAAAGTATAATAATTTTGTTTTTTTTATCATCTAGAAAGTTACTATTTCTATGACTTTTCTAGAATAGATTTCTCACTTGTTTTTTATTTTAATTAATTTTTTGTTTTTGAAAAATTAAAATAATTAGATCTTTATCGTTAGTTTGATTAAAGAAGGTATCATAGGTCAATTTGTGAGTTTTTTTGAATTTTTTAAATATTTGTTTTAATTATTTTTATTTTTACTTTTTATATTTTTTAATTAAAAAATTTGTCATGTGTCAAGTTCACATTGTGCCACATGACAATGACAGTATGGCGTAACATTGATAGTGTCATGTGTCATTGCATTAATCTGTATTTTTATTTTGTCTCGATTTGATACCTGGATTTTTTATTTTATCCTATTTTTTTTTAAAAATTAAACAATTTTGTCTTTCTTCAAATTCAAACAAAATTTAATTTTTATATAATCTTTACAAATTTTTTTATTAAAATTGATATTTTTATTAAATATTTTTAACAAGATTAAGTTTATTTATATTTATATTTAGTTAATTATATAAATTATAATTATGTTCTTTAAAAAAGCAGTGACATTATTTTCACAAAATTTTCTTTAATTTTTTATTTTAAGAAAATGAAATTCTAAGTTATTAATTTATACATTGATGTGAAAATGAAATTCCATGTCATTGATGTTAAATTTTATTTTTTTAAAATAAAAATTTGGAGAAAATAATAATAGATAATAGCTTATTACTTTTAGCTTAACTTCAAATAACTCTATCATTGTAGATAATCGTTAATTACTTTATCTTTCCTTTTCTTAAACTTTGTAAATTTGTAAATATGTCTTTTTTCGTCCTTGTGTTTGGGTCAATGTTACATTTCATTTAAGTTTATATTTTGGTCATTTTTGTTTATCAGCTGTCGATTTAATCGATTATGTAAAAGCCATAATTAATTAAAATAGACAGTATCCTAAAAAAGTGTAGTTTTTTTTTATTTAATCAATTATGGGTTATACATAAGCAATTAGAATAGACAAATTTTGACTGTAGTTTTGGCTTTTTAACTTGATTCTTGAACGAGTATGTGAACTAAGTGGTTCTTTGGGTTTGCTTACGCCTCAAGTAACCCGTAGGACAAAACTTAGAAGCTAAGACACCTTGTGCATGCATCTACACTCTTGATGAAGGTTCTTGAAGCTTTTAGATTCAATGCATTTTTTTTATTCAATGTACTTTATTTTTTCTTTGTTAAGACTTAAGTCCACTATTCCTTCTATAAAAGGAGTTCTCTTGTAATTCAACTTGAAAATAATATAAAGAAATTTTGTCAATATTATAACTTTCTCCTTTCTAAGTTCACTAAGATAGTCTCTTCTTGACTCTTCTAACCTTTTCTTGATGGTTGGCCTAACCTCCTTCAAGATACACATCCAACCCGCTCTCCAAAAACTCATTTCCTTAATCTTTACATGATTTTGTGTCCAACACATCTTCTCCATGGAGTTTTTTTTCAGCTTGTGTGAAGAAGGTTTCCATCAAACTAACTCCTTTATTAATTAGGGTTTGGTGTTAATGTATCTTCACTCTTTGTAATTTCTGTTATTTTCTTTTCTATTATTCTTGTATTCTATTATTGTTTTTAATTGCATGATTATTGATTGCTTATTTGTTTGTATCTGATTAATAGAAAATAATTTAGAATCCTGAGTGGGATAAAACAACTAATAGATTTTACCTCTAGACATTAAGTTTAATTTATTATTCATTATAAACATATGAATTTAATGCAAACTTTTTGGTAAAACCATCTAAGGAATTAGGTTTTATTATAAACTTTAGACTTGTGTATAAGGAATTAGGACTTGTTAGCTTGCGATTTAAAATGCTAGAATAAAAATTAAAAGCATATTCTTTATTGTTTTCACATTGAATTGGTACATGAAACCCAACCCTGATGAAGTCTTTATAGCATATTTTATTTCATCAATTTAATTACTTTCTAGAATTTTGAATTATCTTATTAAAAACATATTCTTTTAATTATTTTAAAGTTCTTAGCCTTAATAAGTAAATAATCATAGTTTCACTTGAGTCTATTAGGAAAGAAATATATGGATTTTTCACTTTATTACTTGTATCATTTGGTACACTTGTCAATATTTTAACATTTGTCCATACACTGCTTGGAATGGAGGAATGTGACAACTAGTATTGATGAGGCCATAACCTTTACCAAGGATGAACGCACATACTTAAGAAGAATAAATATGTATAGAAGGGAAGCATCTTCATCTTCTTTCTTTTTAGGGGTTTAGTTTTGTTTTGGCTTTTCTTTGTTGACTTATGTTAAGTTGACTTATTAGTTTGACTTGAGTTGACCTTTGAATTGGCTTGTTTGTTTTGTAGGTCAAGTTAGTGTAAACTTGGAGGAGAATAACACTGCTTGGAATGGAGGAAAGCCTTAACCTTGGATCCAATCAAGCCTAGCGCCTACTTTTGAGAGTCTTGAAAGGCAAGGTTGACCTTCTACATGTTAAGGAGAGTAAAGGTGAGATTACCTTATGATGTCGTTGAGTGAAATTGTTCATGACATGGGCCCTTAATTGGAATACCTTGACCATGACCAACAATTATTGTCTGATTTAAAATGACCTAAATTAGAATAAGACGTGAGATTACCTTGTGATGTCGTTGAGTGAGACGAGGCTCCAATGTCTATGTACCACGTGCTATCAAAAGGTGTCAGGGACATGGTATGCACATTAGTAGCAATGTCAGTGGGTACCAAGGAAAATGTGGTGGTGTGGGCTTGAGGACATTGACCTAGAATGCCGACTTGCTTTGAAGGTCTTGTAAGGCGATTCCATTGAGATGTAGGATAAGGACATGGGGTCCAACCCTAGGGATTCCAAGGAAAAGAATGAGGTGGCTGCCATGATTGAGAAAGAACTATAACAGGAGAAGCATATGGACTAAATGAACCATTTGAGCAGGATCCACTATGTTGATTACGTCTACAGTGACTCAGATTTTTATGATTGTGATTAGACCCATAACGATAGTTTAAGTGATTATTGGAGTGTTACTGTGAGGGGAGATCAATGTCTTGTGGGGTTGAAGTGTGCATGGTATTATGAGAAGTAATGGTTTGCATCTTTGCCAGACTAAATTCCTCAAGCCTAGAGGAAGGAAGGTAAAGGGTTTCTTTAACGGATCAAGGTGGCTACACCACGAAAGCGTTCAGACAAACCAGAGACTAGTTGTAGTACCAAACTATGACTGCTAAAAGGAGTATCAACATTTTCCAAATGATTAGAGATTTGTTTGAGTCACTAACAATATCCTAAAACATTTGGAAAGTCATCCATGCGAGTGGAAGAGAAATCATGCCCAAGAGCAACAACACAATTTTTTATTGTCCTTAAAAATGGTAGCTAAACTATTTCAGGTAGCCATAGTTGTGAAGCCTTTCTCCATGACAGTGATAAGGAGATCAAAAGAGATGGTAGAATAGATCCATGAAGGACAGTGGAATCAAGAGTGGTCAACTGTTCGTGATCAACATAAGTCGGTGTCAAACATTCCTTCCTGGGTTGAGGGATGATATGATGAAGAATTGTAGTAGCTCAAGCATGTGTTTTAAAAATTTCAACCCACATAGTTCTTCTTCATGTCCAACATAAAAGGGATGTTATCTTTTATATTAGTGATCATAAGTGCTTGGTGAATTTCAAGTTTACTCGAGGAGACTTTGACGAAGAAACCATGGTGTTTGGTGAGGAACCAAGGTTGAAGTTGGTTGAAGACATGACAACAACAGTGGGTACTAGTGCACAACAAAAAGAAGAGGTGATGACTAGGTTGGCAGGTGGTGGTGTTGGGACCAGGAGAACGACAAGCAAGTAGGAGATGGAAGGGAGGGTGGCTGACAACTGCTGGAATAGGAGGAGCAACACTTGAGTTGGAGAAGAAAATGAGTGAGGGTGCAAAAGCATAATGTTGGTATAGATGAAAGGTGTGATGGAGATTGAGAATAGCGGTAGCGCAAGAGATAGCCTTGGAGCATGAAGTGGTGAAAAAAAAATACACGATATCAAATTGAAAGAATCAAAGTTTGAATCAGATAATGACTTGTGTAATCATGCAAGAACATATATTTGAAATACACATATGACATAAAATAGATATCTAATTATTGACAACATAATAACATAAAATTAATAAATTAATTATAGGAAATAATAGCTTAATCATAAGAAAATAATTTTTGATTCACTTAATTAGAGAAAAATAATACTATTAGAATTATTCTCTTATTTTCAAATGATAGACTTCTACCGAAATATTCTTTCTTCACGTGGAAAAGCTTTTGCACTTTTTTTCTTGACAAAAAAAATTGATAAGATGCCTATAAAAATACTTTAACACTAAGTCAATAACAATTATAAATAAAGTAGCAAATGTACGATGAATTACTTTTATGAGCTTTTATCTTGATGCTTTTAAATTAAGTGGATCTATTCATTTTAATATTTAATTTATTACTTAATTTCTTAATATATAATGTTGCTTCTAACATTATTGTCATTTTCGATACTGACATCTGTGGATGTCAAATGTAGATTTTAGGTTAGAATTGTAATCTTCAATTTGTTGATATCGGAAACATTTGATATGATTTGTATGTTATTAAAATGTAGTGTGCACATTTAAAAGAAATCTTTTGAAAATATAAAAGAACATGCTCATTCAGTCATATCATCATCGTGGGAGTCTCAAAGTTGAAAACCTCAAATTTCCGATTCTGTGACCAATAGTGGGAACTTTATGTCACAATATGATTTTGACCCCAATTAGTATATAGTTCCCTGTCCTTCTTTGACTGTCATTAAATAATTAAAAACACTTTACCTAAAATAATTAATTTTTAAAAAAAAACTTGTCCTTCCAACGAATTTCTTTATAAATATTATGTAGACATCTCCCATGAATTTCTAAACTAACTTAATTCCAAAATTAATTAAACAAAACTTTAAAATATTCCATCAATTTCAATGATTATTTTTGCTATTTCTAAGGATATAGTATTAGTGTGCCCAAAAAGTTTTACTTAAACACCTATGATAAAAGAAAATAGAGTTGAATCAGATGTCAACATTCACTAATATTTAAGATTTTAAATATTGATTCAGATTTAAAAAATGATATATGATTTAATTGTTTGAATTTTATGTCCATTAGTGACAATATTAATTTATAATATGTATGTATTTGAAATAAATATCATTTTATTGAGTTAATACTGTGAGATTGATTTATATTTATACACTTAAATTCTATTATTTTAATTTTATTTTAGAACTATTAAAAATGTATTATAAATCAAGTTTGCTAAGTTTATCATAATTTTTTATAGTTATTATAATGCTTTATTTCTCAATTTTATTAAAAATGTACATGTCTTTGACATAAGAAATGTGTTAATAATCTTGGGTTAATTAAAAATAAAAGAAATTTATAATGTATAAGTAGTATAAACTTTATTTTAATAATTTAATTTTACAGAATTAAATTAAACATTGTAATTTCGCTAATAATAAAATATTTATTCAAAAATATGATGTAATTAAAAATTTGTTAATAAAATTTAGATTGTAAAATGAGAGCAGAAAATAATCAGTGTTTAAAAAGTAAAATTTCTCTACTGCAATACATAAATCTAAAGATTTTTTAATTATTGTTCCACTCCCTGGTTTTGGCATATTTAAAGAGCATTGTGTTGGATTTATTAAGTGTGAAAAACTAAAGTATCACAGAAGTTAACAGCTTTACTTTTCTTTCTTTTTTTAGCAATCATTATTAGCAACATTTATCGGTTAAAAAACAGCGACAACATACGATTAAGTCAGATTAAATATTTAATTTATGAATAGTGATTTGTGTTCACTGTTTTTAATGTGTTTCGAAATAACAGTTAATAATATATTTTAAAATTTATATTTTTATGTATTTTAAAAACATAAATTGAGAAATAAAGCATTATAAGAACTAAAAAATAAATAATAATAATAACATGCAAACGATAAATTTGAAATCACATTATGTATAGAGAATAATGGGATTTTTAAATTTCTATTGTAATTGCTTTATTGTGATGTTTATGTAACTTCTTTCCGTTAAAAGAAATTATATTATAATTAATGTTGTTTATTATTATTTTTATATAGTATTTCATAGAAAATGGAATCAACACATTGTTATATGATTTATTTTAAATTATATGAAAAAATAATTATATTCTAAGATATATAGGATCATTTCTCGAGGATTTTTCTTACCCTCAATGACAATGAAGTTTGATTAGAATTTTTCCCTTTTATATATTTTTCTCCTTTAGATTTCCATCAAATCCAGTAAGTAGAGAAGGCTAAAATAATAAACTCATTCCAAGTAATATGTCACCCTGACTTAGATGTTTCTCTCTCACACACATATAATTTGAGTAAAAATAATATATTTTATTATATTTAATGAACAACCTAATTTTAAAAAATATTAAAAGCATAATTTTTACTCAATTTATTTATAAAATATGGTCCATCATTAAATTATTTTTCTTTAAGAAAATCGCACAAAAATGTATATATAAAATCACTCCTGAAAAAAAAATACATACATACTTTTGTTAAATCCATTTTTGTCTCTATGTAGCTTGTGTGTGTGTATTATATATATATATATATATATATATATATATATATATATATATTCTATATATTATAATATAAAGGAGATTTATTTTTATCTTTATATATTTTTTCATTTTTAATATTTAATAAATAATTATTCTTTAAAATTAAAAAAATTACTTTTTAATTTAATCAATTTTTTTTATTTTTTTATAATTATCATTTTGAAAACTAAAATAACTATCTATAATAAAATAATTATCTATAAAAAATAAAAATTATTCCTAATAAAATTATAAAAAATATTTATATTTTTTTATAATTATAATTTTGTCATTGTTTGTTATTATATAGAAAAGTAAGCACGCGGTAGCAAGTTTTTCACTAATTTTTAATAATGATCTTATATACAATTTCACTTTTCTTACTCCCCCATATTATTTTAATTAATAATTTTCTCTTTTCATCTAATTTTTTTTATATATAATATCGTAGTTTATCACTATTCCCTTAATATTTCTATGACCATTCAAAACGAATATTTCTCTCAAAAAGTGTACAATCATTACTTTTTCATCATTTAAATTAAATTTTAAATATATACTTTGATTATATATATTATATAAAAGTAAACACGCTGTCAAGTTTTTCACTAATATTTTTCATATATAATATCGTGGTTTATCTCTCTATTCCTTGATATTTCTATGACCACTCAAAAACGAATATTCCTTTCAAAAAGTGTACAGTGATTACTTTTTCATTATTTAGATTAAATATTATATATATACTTTGTTATATATATATATATATATATAATTTTTAATTTAAGTTTTGGTTGTTTCTCATCTTGTAAAAAAATAAATTTAAGGCAATCATATATGATACGGCATGATAATAGATCACATTTAATAAAACAATCATTTTAAGAAAATTGATCAACGTAACAAATAAAATGGCTAATAAATATGATATGTATCTTTAATTAACATCTGCATTTTTATTTTTGGAAAAGAAATATGAAATAAGATTAAAAAATAATTTTTATAAAAAAGTAGAAAAGATAATGTACACTAAGAGTATTTTTATTATTAGTTTCCGTAACTATAATAAAATTGGACAATATTCACGGTAAATATATTTAACAGTAAAATTTGAGGGTGAAGGAAGAAAAATTAAAGGTGAAGGAAGAAAAATTGAAGATACACTTTAGATGCACTTACCTACATTTATCATTAGGTTTTGGTTCCACACTTCTAAAATTTTCTAAGTCTTTAAACTAACTTTCTTATTAGACTAAAATAAAATTTTCTCCTTATATTTATCTTATCTATTTACTTTTACTCACTCATACCTTTTTTTAATTCTAACGTTATACTATCCACACACAAAATTCTTCTTTTTCTTTTTCTTCCTTAATTTTGTATCACATCTTGAAACACATCATATCACTTGAATAAGATACACATTTTTTATCACATTTGTAAATGTCTATCACATTTGTAAATGTCTAGTTTACTTGAATTCCATAGTTCTTAAATGTAAATAGGAAATGAATTGAAAATTTAAGATTATGAATTTAGGGATATAAAGTTGAATACTGAATTTTGAATATATATATATATATATATATATATATATATATATATATATATATATATATATATATATATATATATATATATATATATATATATATATATATATATTAGTTTATTTTAATTGTTATTTTAGTTTTTTATTTTAATTTATTTTTTATGACTTGTATTTGTTCTGTGTTTTTGTTTAGGGTTTATATTTTTTAATTTTTATTTAATATTCTTAACCTTTTCAAAGTTCAAGTGAAATTATTTTATCGTTCACTTGATAAGAATACAAAAGCAGCAGAGAAAGTTAATTCTATTGATGTGACCCCAACAATCTCAAGCAATGACAACCAATATTTGTTGGTTTTATATATGTTATCCATCAAGAAAATAATATTAAATGCATTCAATAATTTTATTGCATTAGGATGTGTATAAAAGATGTCATCTACCACCTCAGATTCGACAATACATATACTCTAGTGGATGTATTTATCACCTTTTAACATTATCACTAGTTGTTGTAATTCAGGTCTCAAACTTCTCAATGATTATATATAAGTGTATCTTGCATTATATGCTTGCTTGATTATTTGTCAAATTACACTCATTATTTTCTGTGAGAGTAAGGAGAATGTTTGGAGGCTTCACTTGAATCTTAGTCATATCAATAAGCAATACTATTAAATGGATTTTAACCTTCAACAAAAGGGTGACCAATTAAAGTCGGTGACAAATCATGGTTATGATATCCACACATTACCTTCAATACCTATCATTCTTCATTAGAAATTGGTTTGCCTCTCATTTTAGAAGGACACTCGCATTTTCTTGTGTTGGATATAGTAGGATAAACATTATATTTGTATTTCTAGTACTTTCTACCACTTTCACATCCTAACAATACTAATATCTTTCTCCCAGGTTTACCATTAACTTTATCAGATCTTATACTGATAACAACAAAACCAAGATAAAAGAATCTCTCGAATCTATTGAATTAACTCATTACTTGTGGGAAAATTTGATCGGTTATAAAGTTATTTGTATAATCTCCCTTATATATTTCATTTATAAAAAGAAAATAAATTTGTTATTATATTAGAATTAACTTGTGAATCAATCAAATTTAAAGAATAATCTTCCATCTTAAACTATAACCACCTATAACAAGTATTGTCATTGAATACCTCACTTTTTAAATAATAATAATAATTAGAGATTAAATAATTAATAAAATAAATAAAAATAAATTTAAAAAATAAAAAAGAAAAAAAATAAAATAATACCGAATTTCAAAATTTAAGAGAAACATTTATTAGATTTTGAAATTTGATTTTAACCAGATTTTAAAATTAGGTGAATTTTCTAAACCAAATTTCGAAATTATATATATGCAAAATATAAAATTTCAAATGAAATTGATCAAACATAAACAAATAATACGTGTGCCTGAATGAAGATGAAAAAAAAATGAATGAGATGAAATGAAAAAAAAAACAAAGTAAGACAAAAGAAAAGAAGTTATACTGTTGTTGGAAAAAAAAAATACATACTTAAATATAAGACTTCATCACAATAAATATATTTGGTAAATAATAATTTATTTTATATTTTATATAAATATTTCAAAGGGTAAAATTGAAATGAAGAAATTTAGAGGTAAAAAAGAAAAAAACTCGGAGGTGCAGCTCTATCATTACACTATGATTGGATTTGGATCTGTCTGTACATCACGGCCCATGAAGTTAAAGTTCCCACGTCTCTGTCATATTATCTAACCACAACTAGTAGAGATAAGAGCCAATTAAAATTTGTATAATTTTAAATTAATTAAATAAAATTCAATAGAGTTAGGTTTTTCTTTTATTCTTTCGTTGATTTTTTTTTAACTTATTATACAAAATATTATTCTTTCTCAGAAAGTGTGATGGACAATAATTCAAGGAGTTGTCGTTTTCTTATTATATATTATCCTTTTTAACGTGAATGTGAAGTGTCTGACAACATGCCAACTTATCAAGTTTTAAGTAAATTTAGACAGGGTTTACCTTATTTAATTAATATGGTGTTTCATTTATAATTTTTAATCATCTAACAACAAAGCAACAAAAACAATTAAGTTCTAAAACTACAAAACTTTTAACATTAATTTTATATCACCACTAAAAGGTCATCTTTTATTTTATTTTTTATAAAAATCTTACAGTTAGCGAATATGGATTCTGTGATCTTGAGGTTGAAAAATTTTATTACAAACTTAAAACTATAATTTAAATGTTATTAACTTATTGTGTGTAATTTAAAAAAAAAATAGAAACATGTCCATTTTATCGTAAAATAATAATCATACGGCTATTGCTGTGTGTTTTTTATATTGTTTTGGGCCTTGAAGTCAGTGTGTTTTTCTACATTTCGGGACCGATAACAATAGGAAGGTTTCTACTTCCTGCACCCTATTTGTTTCTCCTGCACCTCCCTAACTTTTTAAAATGGTCATTCTACCCTTTTAGTTAATAATAACGATGGAAGTTATATTGTCATGCCAATCAATAGTTTTTCTTTGTTAACTTGCTTGACAGGTACATTCATTTTGTAGAAACTTTCTTCGAGACAATGTAAAAGCACATATATGTTATAGAGTACGATAATGTGAATTCATGTGAAACTCTGAAACAATTTCGCATGCATAAATTGGAATTAATTTAGAGTCTTTTTTATTCAAAATCTTAACAATTAATGTTAATGATTAATTTAAAAATTATTTTATAAATCAATTATAATTTTTTATTTATATTAAAAACTATTTAAATTATTAATAGTTTTAAATTTATAAATTAATATATAAATTGTTTATTATAATAAATAATTTTTTTTCATTAAAATTTGTCAGTATTTAAACATTTTATCGTAGTGACATGGCATCTCAATTATGTAATGGAAAAAAATTAAAATTAACTTCAGTTTATTATTGAGTCCATTAGGAGCATTTCTAGAGAAAGAATAGATACACAGTTAAGAATTCGCAGCAATGCTATTGTCGCAGAGACAGAAAAATTTTCCAAAACATGAAACTGGAAAAGGAATTTTACGTCACCTTACATGTAAGAATATATTTAACACTCTTCATAAATAGTCAGAGATAACAATGAATTTCATATTTGCTTTTTATTCTAAATTAGATTTTTTACACAAGCCCTCAATCAATTTTAAATTTCACATATGTGTTGTCTTCTTCTTCTTTATTATGAGTAATTAGCTAAAACTTAGGCGCTATAATGTGTTTTCGTATTTTTTTTAATATTTATTATGAAAAAAGTGTAATATTTATTTATATCCATATATTTGTGAAAAAAAATATATTAATTTTCTTAAAAAAGCATAATATTTATTTCAATAAGTTTTTTTAATTCCCTAACACATCATACATATATTTTTTTAATTGTAAAGAACAAAAACATAAATTAAAATAAGATATAAATGACATATTAATAATATATAATATAGTATAATAGACAGAATAAATAATCGTAATCTTGCGCATAGTAAAATATTTACTACTTCAACAATTTTATTTTATTATTTTACTTATTATTATAGTGACGAATATCAATTTTTACTAATATTAAAATTATGTTTACAATGTTTTACATATTTTCAATATTAAATCTCTATTTTATAAAATTGTCTAATGATTTTATCATAAGACAAAATATATTTAAAGGTTTTACTAATAAAATTTTATTATGGTTTTATTATGTTCTTTTAAGATATTGAAAAAATGGTTCTAAAAATTTCATTCTTTTTGTGTATGTGCTTCAACAATTTTTTGCAGTTTATTCTTTAGAACTTTCAAAATTTAGTGAAAACACATTGTTATTATTATTAAGTTTAAATAATAATTTAGTAATTGAACGTGTAATTGAATAGTAGAATTATATAATTTTTATATTAAATTTTTATTCTTACTTGTTAGACATTTTCTCAATATTAAAATGACAAATATTTCCCTTTACCCAATATATAATAATATTTATTATTAAAATAGTGAAACTATTAAATAAAATTGTATACAAAATCATAATAAAATAATAGAAGTATGACTCAAGTTGCAATCGAATTATATTTGAACTTGTTTTAGGAGCAAATAATACAGAGGAACTTTTCACTTAGTCACTCATCTTCAAGAGTATTATCACTTCCAATGCAAATCATACTTCCAACTTAAGTGACAATATTAGTAGACATCACAACCTTTATATGTTTTGCTTTCAACCATATCAATAGACGTTGTGTATGAGTAAACAAACCCCAACATTAAGAAAATAATGAATTTTGTATTGCTTAAAACACTAATTAATTGCTCTATGCGACATAATCTCACCTCTTGCTTCTTTCTTTCTTCAAGATTCCGAGTTCGACGGAGGAAATTTCCATGGGGCCGGAGAAGTGAGAGGAATAAAGTATCGTGGATGGAATGAAAATCAATGGATGAAATATGTGGAGAATTAGGAATAAAGGATATCAATATTTTCAATAAGTCATTATTGAGGGACACCCTTGAAACTAAAGTTAATTTATGAAACCTGGTCAAAGGAAACGAGTCAAAATATGCTTCTTGATGGTACAAGGATTTTAAAAAGGTTTATGGGAGGGACAAATGATCAAGAGAATCAATTTATATCGCTTTAAATAATATTTTTTTTTTGTTTCGAAAGTCTTTGACCCATTTCAAACATTATATGTCTTGCCAAAACTAGATTAGAGAGCGATCGTGTGCCCCCTTAAGCAATTAAACAATTTTATGATTAATTATTACAACAAAGAATTTTTATTGAATACGTAATATTATTTTCATGACAAAAAAGAACATGTGATTCTCGTGGCTTTTGTAGTTTTAATATATGAAAAAGTATTTTTTTATCACAACTTTACAATAATATAGGTTTTCTTCAAAATTGTATCCGTGAAATTTTTGGGACATCGTTTTCTATGTTTTATGATCAATTTATTTCATTATAAAATTAGACATGTTCAAATAATTACAATTCATTAACTAACTTAATTTATCATGAATTTGGATTGAATTAAGTTGGCTAAAATTTAACTTGTACTAAATTGGACTCTTACTTAATACATAGGACAAATAGTTTAGAATTAGGTTGAAGGTGCTGTAACTTCTCAGAATATATCTCAGGATCTCAGAACTAGTAAGAATCTATAAAAGGAGTATAAAATAAACCCAGAATAATCTTAGAGTGAAAAGAATAAAATTAATAAAAGCCATTAAATATTTTACCATGCACTTAATAAAATGAATTTAAATGTTATTGACAATTAAAGTTTTGACCGTTGCAATCCAACGTTTTCTTTTGCAATAATCTAATATTATTACAACAGAAGGTGGGTTGATCCAAACCCAATCCTTTGTTTTTTTTTTATCATTTTTCATAAGTTTTATATTATAATTATTTACTACTTCTAAATATGTAGGTTAACAATTTCATCTTTTAAAATACTAGAATATATTTTTATTGATATTTGAATAGTTTGAATGTTTAATTTATTTGTTTATCAAATTACATATGTTGACCGTTTCGACTACTCATAATAATGTTTTGTAAAGTATGTAAACTCTTTGATTATAGGTCTACAAAATAATGAGTTAAGTTAATTTACTATAATTATATTACAATAAATATAAAAAATAAATTGAAAGAAAAAGTATGAGTCAACCCATCAATGTGGTAGGTTGTTAACTTAGATTGCAAATTTTTTTCTCACCAAAATGTGAGTAGAATTGATCTGACTCATTCTTATCTTAACATGTGCTAAACCAATCCATATTAATTAAATTGGCTCACTTTATAACCTCTATACAAAATTAAGCCAATCCATATTAATAAGATTGGTTCACTTTAGAACCTCTATACAAAGCTTTTTATTAACTTAAGTCAACATACCTAAAAATATTGTTATTTTTTTTATATAGACATTCACATAGTCATAACAATTAAGAACACATTTTAATTTTTGGGTTAAATATATTTTTAGATCCTCAAATATAAAATTAAAATTTATTTTTTTTCAAATTTTAATATATCTTGATTTTTAAACTTTAAAAATAAATAGTTATAATTTCTAAATCCTAAAATGTATCATAAATTAAAATAAAATTGAATTTTAATTTTACGTTCAAATTTAAAAGGAAAAACATATTTAACCTTTTATTATTTTATTATTTTATAAAAGCAAAAAAGAGAAGGGTTTATAGTACCAATAGTAAATATAAAAGAGAAGTCATACTTCAACACAATAATTCATCAAATTTAGAAAATTAGAAGCCATTCCAGACTACAGTCGAAGTCAAATTACAGTCACAACTAACGGGTACAATTGCATTCTCATAAATGAGTTAGCAAGGTGGGAACAACACAACAATCCCAAAATCAGAAAATCACAAATAAACAAACAGACAAAGACATGGATGATAGCAGTGCATGAACTGAGAATGACGTGCTTAACTGCGTCTAGCTGCACTGGAAGTCAGAGGGTGGCGACTTCTCACAGGCGTTAAGGATCAAGCTTAGTGAAATGGGGATGTTAAGGTTAATGCCAAGTATGTTAGCTTTGATGGCAGTGCAGAGGCAAAGCGCGACTTCAAGATCAAGAAGCCCTTCTAGCACCGAGCAACATGGGTGGTCCGGTGGTGATCCCACCACCGCACCAATTGGTCCATTAAGCACGTTAGCGCACACACCCAGCTTAAGTGCATCCCTGGGACAGCTCTTTGCAGGAGGAGTAGGGTTAGAGTTAGGATAAGGGAATGGGTTAGGCTTTGGCTGTGTGCAAGTGAAGCAGCCACTTGCCATGGCAAAGAAAAGCAAATTGATGGTAAAAAAAAGAGCTAGAGTTGAAGATCTAGAAGACTCCATCTTGCAATGCTATCGCTCAATACAACTGTAATAAGTCTTGTGTGACGAGGGAGTAATTTGTGATGGTGTTACATATAGGAGTTAAAAGGTAGTGTACTTTAAGCCCGAGATTCAAGAATGTTTGTCCTTAGTTTTAATGTTTTGAGAGCAGCAGACATGTGAACCGACTAAGTTGTCTTTAGTGGCTGGCAGTGCAAAGTGAATCGACGTAAAATGTGATAGGCTTTTCAATTCCCAATAGGACATTTTCGTTGTTAGTTTATTTGAAACCATGGTGGTTTTCCACTTTTGCTTTACAGAAAGATATCGCCCACTTGGCATGTGATCAGTGAAACACTCCCGTGAACTTCAGCGATCATGCCCAGGAAAATGGCCTGTCATTGATTCCCACTGGTGGGTCTTGCTTTCGAATATTTATATTTATTTTTAAATGTATAGTACTGTGTGTGTATATATATATATATATATATATATATATATATATATATAAGGACAAATTAGGTTGCCTTAAGAGAATACCATGGAGAGTTGAAGATTAATCTGACCTTGTCTTTCCTAAATGCAGATTATCCATTTGAATTTATCCCTAATTGGGGTGTTTGACCACTGATCCCACTGCAAAGTTGGCCTTACTTAAGCCCTCTACCATTTGCTTGAGAAGTCTTACTAGTTACAATTAGCTAGTACGGATTATGGTCGTCTACAGCTGTGAAGAACTGCTTCATTATCATTCTTTGAATTGCTTCATTTATTAAATAATCATTTTATCTTTCAGAATCAATTTAATGCATTCCATTGGTGGATTTGAAACTACACACAGTGAGTTTGTTTTTGAAACCTCAGGGGACCTCATTCTTCTAAAGTACAAGTTATATATCATTATGAAACTATAGAGTTCACTTATCAGAGATCGTCCCGTTGCCTAACCTCATTCATAAAGTTTACCAAATTCTATGGGTTTATAGATCAAAATGTATGCTATGGACAAAACACGCATACAGGACTTTAGAGTAAGGTTTGGTTCAATTTTTTTTTAAAATATTATTAAGAAGTAAACTTTAAGCTTAATTCAATTTCACAAAATTAGTTAAAAAAAATGAGATTTTTCTTTACATACATGTTTTAAATTAGTTTTATTTCTAGTTGACATGACACTTCCAACACACTCCCTCACGTCAAGCTATATATATATATATATATATATATATATATATATATATATATATATATATATATATATATATATTTCCTACGTGAGACTAGATATTAAAGGATTGTCTGATAGGTGAAATGATATGTCCAACAAACTCAATTTCACTTGGATAAATTCTAACACATGAGTCTAATACCATGTTAAAAAGTAAACTTTAAGGCTAACTCAATCTCACAAAACCGACTTGTTGTATTATTTGAAAAATTAACACTAATAAAGGAATATGCATAGGTTCTTTGTAAAAGTGAAACTATTCTTTTATACAAAGATAAAAATAAAAAATCACAATGACACTTTTAAAATTTTAGGATGACTTTAGATTTCTATTTAAAGAATTAAAGCCTATAATTATACAAATATTTTCAAAAATGTCATCGGTACCATTTTTCAATTTTTCTTACAAAACTATAGGTTTTGATCATATTTTTCGACAAATATAAAATTCAAAAATAATAATGACATTGTTTACATTTTGGGAGGACTTTAGGATGTTTTTTAAATATTCTTTAAATAGTTGGAGTTTATAATTGTTCAAATATTTTCAAAAATACTGCTAATGACATTTTTGAATTCAAGAACTGTTGCGAAGGTCAAGGTGTTGTTGATCCTAATGCTTTTCTTAACATGATAATTGAGAAATTTATAATGAAAAGGGAAGCTTAAGGGCTTTCAAGTTGAGAAGTAAGAATGGTGAATATAAGAGAGAATGAAAGAAGTGGTATGTTGTTGAGAAAGGAAGACAAGAAACTTTCCAAATACTATTAACACCCACTCTCTCACTATTATCACGCACCTCTATTCTTCCCGTTTATCTTTCAATCCAATAACAACAACTACAATGTCCATTCTCTATATTATTTCTACACCCCCACAAAAGCTATTTTCAGTTCCTAACTTAAACTCACTTATCCCGCCCCACATTAAAACAAAACAACATATACCACAGAGTCATATTAAATAAAATAAGGTCTCAAACATAATTTAAATTCAGTTATCACATTTTAATCACTTCACCCACTTATCTTACATCACCTAAACAAAACAAGATTTTTACAATTTTTGTTTTTAAATTTTTCAAAATAAAATCATTTGACTGGATTATTTTTATAAACTAATTTTCAAAAATAGTTTTTTTTTTCATTTTTAACTTTTTTTATTGTGAATCCTTTTTTTTTAAATTTTTTGAAAACAAGGAAACATGTCAAGCATTTTATTAATGACGTGCCAAGCTTACGCTTGATTAATTATGATAACAGACCTTATTTTATTAACTCAACTAAGAACACTTATTTTAAACGATTTATTTACAACAAGTTTGAAGTAACTTTAGTCTGGTTCAAAGAAATGCGCATATATCCATTTTCTTTTCTTTGATTTCAGAAAATGACGAAAACATAGTTAAAACACAATGAAATGATGAGACATGTATTTTTATGTATTCAAAGAATATACGGTGAAAATAAATTTACCAGTTATTCTTTTCATCCTTACTTTACAATTTTTTAATATAATTTTCTATCAAACTGTTATTTTTTTTCTTTCATTTTGTTAACTTGTGAAAAACAGTTATTCGGATTATTTTAAGAAAATGATTTCAAAATAAAAAAAATAATAATTCAATTTACTAGCTAGATTAGACTCTATGGATCTAAATGAAAGCTTTGTAGAAGACATAAACTAAACAAAGAAAAAGAAAAAAGAGAGATTTTCCATCTGTGATGTCAAGTGATGCTTGATCTTGAAGTTAATAGGGTTCCCATTTCAATCATTCTTCTCAACAACTTTTTTTATGCTTCAACATTTTAATGATATGATTTTGGTATAGATTGGGAAAGAAGTGGTCCACACTGTACCTATCTGGTTCAAAATGGATAACCATGCATATGCAGTGTTCATTTTTAACTCATCCTTATTCATCTTAGATACTTAAAGTTATCGATAATTCTAACGTGCAAAACTACAAAGAGATCATTTAATAGGTTGGATTATAAACATAATCCAATTCTATTAAATCATAACATTTTGCATTCAACTTAATCTTATCTGTCGAATAGAATTTTCAACAATCATACATCTTATTATTTAAGTATATTAGTCATTCAAATCAAATTATCAAACAATTTTTCTCTTTTTTATTTTCAACAAATTTATATATTATTTTATTTTTTTCAAGTTGTACAACTTAGAAAAATAAAATCAATGACCCATCTTTTAGGTGTTGAGATACATTTAAAATGGACGCGGTACATATTTTGGCCTGAGTCAAATCTATATATAAGTATACATTTGGAAGATAATATTATTAATATTTGTTAATCATATTATATATTGATATAGATTTTTAATTTATACGCCAATTTGTAATTATATATTACCTAGATGGTTTGCATCAAAACAAAATAATAATAAAAATTATAATATATGATCAAATGTTTTTTTCCATCTTAAACATATATATAAGGTTACTTTAATTAACAGGAATGAATTATGTATCGAATTCTTTTAGATTAATCAAATTTTTATAAACATAATTTAGATAAAATAAAATTTTAATTCAACTAGATATAAATTAAAAACATTTAATTTAATGTTTATGAATGATATCAGGACATCATTAATGAACGTCATAAATTTAAAAAAGAAATCTTTAAAAATATCCATATTAGAACGTAATAAAATTTAAGATTATTGGTCTTACAGAATATAAAAAGTTAGCTTTTCAAAATATGTCGATGTGAAATAAAATTCAAAAGAGAGAGAAAAAGCTGGACAAGAAGAGAAAAAATACGACCATATCAGTATGGACTTAACGTGTTCGTTGCTGTCAACTTAATGGACATAACCCTTATTCATACACTTTTCATAATATAGGATCCAATGTTTTTATTTTTAAAATCAGATACTAAACAGAAATTTACTCCGACGAAGTAAACATTTAAACTTAATTAATATAAGAGTTATTTTGAAGAAAATATTTATGGAGATATTTTCAGATTCCACAAACTTATCCTTACTCTAAAATTCAAATAGTACTTTTATACTAAATGATTTACTTTATATTAAATTAAATAACTTAATTATTATAATATTATTATTTACGGTTATTATATGGACGTTGAAGGAAATGATCTCAAAATATCTTTTGTTTTAACTTTTATTGGCAAGGGCATGCATTGACATTAAGATCTTCGTCGGGCAAGCCTGTGGTGGACCCCACTTTCGTTAACCAAGCCCGTGACTCTCTAATCTGTGACTCTAAGTGCTTCTTAGAATAATTGCTAATTATTATATTAATAAAAAACACTTTACTTACTAAAACAACTTCCATGTGAATGTGCCTGGCCCAACACGTGCAAATCTTTAATTTGTTTTTAAGAATAGGGTTTAATAATTCATTTTATTTTTATTGGTTAACAAAATTTAGTTTTTATTTTACATTTAAAAATCACCCATTTCCTTTTTTAAACAGAGTATTCTGGAAGGGGCTTATGGTTAGCAAAACTTGAAGCCAATAATTGTATGTTAATTTAATTAAGTTGCTTCTCCAATATACAAAAAGTACATAACTTTAAATTAATCAATTTAGGGCAACAAATTATTATGAAGACTTCTGGGCTTCAGTGTCCAGGTTTCTATTCTAGGCCCTAAGTAGGCTTCTCTGGTTTCCTTTTCAACCCTAAGATTTTCAATGCTTAAATGAGATCAACTTTTATGTTTACAGACAAAAATTCTGACAGAAAAAATATAAAAAATATAATATATTTTTTTAAAAAATACATTGTTACTATTCATCTTCATCAAATTAAAAGAAAAATAAAATCCACGGCTTTTCTTTTTCCATCATTTATTTCTTATCAAACACATTATTATTTTATTTTTCAAGAGTTCAGACAAATTGTTGAGAAAGGTAACGTAGGTATTGAAATTATGTTCGAGGGTTTCCACCTATCCAATTATCTGATTACAATAGATCATGAGATTGATTCCATATATTGCCCATCTTGAAAGCAACTGCAAAAAAGATGTCAATCAGAACCAAAATTTATTTTCAAAGATTCTAACAAACAAGTGGGCATTGTAGGCTGTATAGATAATAGGGTGGGAAAACAATAAAATAATAAAAAATATATAAAAAACAATTTTCTGAGATTAATTCTTTTTACTATGTTTACCATGAATTGGAATTAAAAAAAGTGAATAATCATCACTTTAAACTGGCGTATAAAATAAGAAAAAAACTAGCGTATAATAAGCATGAGATACGTTGGATACTAATAATATGGATACAAATAGTATTGAGTATTGCATATTGAATTACGTTCTAATATAGATACTAATAACATGGATACTGTTAAATATAGTGAAAATTATATTTAGGATTAATCTCCTTTGTGTTAAACACACATAGGATTCTCTATTTATAATAGAAAAAATATGGGCTAAGCCCAAAATACAAATAATAAATAATAACAAACTAACTGAAAGATAAACTGAAAGATAAAAGATATAATATTTCTAACACTCTCTCTCAAGCTGGAGCATACAAATTGTATGAATCAAGCTTGAAATAACTAAACTAGGTTTTGAACTAGATGATTTTTCTTCAAGAGTGAGACAATAAACACTTCAACTTTAACTTCAAAAGTGTGAACCAAGCTTGTGAAACTTCAACTTCAAAAGTGTATGAAGGAGAGCAGTGGAGAAGGAGGCAATAAACACTTCAACTTCAGAAGTGGATGAAGGAGAACAGCGGAGAAGGAGGCAATAAACACTTCAACTTCAGAAGTGGATGAAGGAGAGCAGCGGAGAAGGAGGCAATAAACACTTCAACTTCAGAAGTGGATGAAGGAGACGCAGCAGATCTGTGCGGCAAATACAATAAGAAAGGAAGAACAGCAATACAGAGGCGAAACCCTCCACAGCAAATTACGCAGAAAGAAGAAGGAGGTCCGAAGATGCAGAAGCATGCGGCAAGAAGAGGACAGATTTCGATGCCAGCAATGACGGCTCTGGAAGGTCTAAACAGAGAGGGAGGTCCGGTCATTCAGAGGAGGCAGTGGTTTCGGTCCGGTCATTTAGAGGAGGCAGTAGTTTCTAGGAGACTTGTCTCTGATTCTGGATATTTTTAGGGGCTGCCAGCGACCATGACGGTCGGCCGTCGGCAGACAACAAAGACCACCGGAAGAGATCAGAAAACCTGCTCTGATACCATGTTAAATATAGTGAAAATTATATTTAGGATTAATCTCCCTTGTGTTAAACACACATAGGGTTCTCTATTTATAATAGAAAAAATATGGGCTAAGCCCAAAATACAAATAATAAATAATAACAAACTAACTGAAAGATAAACTGAAAGATAAAAGATATAATATTTCTAACAGATACTAATAATTTTATTACCTTGATACTAATAATTTATAAGTATTGTTGGTTGAATAGTTTGAGAAAATTAAACAAATTTTTCATAATTCATTAGTGTATACATTTTTCCTCGTACATGTTAAAATTCATATGCATATTTGATTGTGATTAATAATGACTTTCATTTCATATAACCTCAAGACCAATGCAAAATATTAGCAAGATTTCCTGAAATTTAAAATATATTGTTTAAAATTGATATATGTAAAATAAACTAAAGAAAATGATTCTTCTTGAATGAGATTGGATCACACCTTGAAAACAAAGTAAAATCAACATTCAAAAAAAGATTATTGAAACTGTGTGAACAATTTTAGTATATATACGTATGAATAAAGATTAGATTAATTCACCATGCATCAATGCTGAGTATAAGAGAGGAGTGGAAAAAATTATACAATTTGAGCAACGTAATAAGTTTAGAAGTGATGAGAAAGTGAAGTTTTGATATCATGGTGTTAACTATTTGAATGAGAGAAAGCTGAATGAAACCGAAATTAGGAAACACTATATTTGTGATGGTTTTCTTCAAAGTTATATAACATGAACATGGCACGGGGAATTAATAGACTTCCCAATTGTCCTTATTGAACATGTTAATTCCACCATGGAAGATCATATGAAAGAAGACAAATTAGAATACATGATCTACAATGTTGACGCAAAACATTTTGCCCAAGCACATGTATATGAGACAATGTCTATTGATATTAAAACTCTGTTGTATATCGGTTCAACTAAGTTCACATAATTATAAGTGATGTTAATGCTTTTAAATTTGAAGGCGGTAAATGGACTTATATAAGTTTCACAGGATTATAGACATTATTGAATGAAAAAATGCTTTCAAATGAAAATACACTACCCACTCGTAATTATGATGCAAAGAAAATTATTTGTCCATGGGTATGGAGTATGAAATGATAGATGCATGTTCTAAAGAAAATTAATTGAAGCATAATCTCCTTTGATTTTTATTTTTTATTATTTAGTAACATTTTTATGTTATATGCTTCTTCTATAACCGAGGTCGAGTAGTAAATTTATGCTTCGATTAATAATTGATGTTAAATAGTCATACTTTTCTATCTCACTCGGATCTCGCTGTTGTTGAAATAATGTGTAATAGGCTAAATAACTTGTGTGTCAAAGCTCTTTCATACACTTATATAAAATTATTTATCAATTATAATATTCAAATAATAATTGTTTATGCATAAAAAAAATATGATTCAAGCACGTCAATCACGTATAAAAATTAGAACAAACAAAAGAAGTGTTGTGTCAAAAAAATATGGGACAAACTAAACTATTATACAAGTGTGTGTTTCCTAGTTTGAGATCTCATGCAGTCGAGAAAGTTGTCGGAGTTCTTGATTTGTAATTTAAATTTTAATTGTGATTAGTTAAACTGCATTCTTAAAAAAAGTTCATATAAAATAGGAAGATATTAAATTTGGTTTAATCTACCAATGTTTAATATATAAACTGTAATTTTTTTAAACTGGAATATATTTGAAACTAAGTTAAAAACTTATTTTGTTTTAAAAGCTTATTTTGTTTTAAAAACATAAAAAAATCTCTGAACCAGAGGTACATAATGAATCTAAATCATGATTTAAGCTTGCTATAAGCTATTAGTGACCAACTAAATATTATTAATGCATCTCTATTCCACGTGCAAAATCAGTAATTGAAAAGAGTAATATTTTGCAGATATTAGAAAGAGAGAATGATAAAAAGAAAGAAAATATTTTTTTGAGCATCCTATAAGCTAATCTAGGCTTAAATAGAGACATAAACAAAAAGGAAAAAGTTGTAAGTGATAACATGTTGGGAAGATAAAAAAATAATAATAATAAGGTGGTTGCAGAGTTTAGGTATCCAAAAATCCCTGCTGAAAAATTGAGGAATGAAATGAAATATGAATATTTCTAATAATGGAATCTGCATTTTCTTTGATTGGTCCTAGGGTGGGATCTAGTGGTCCATAGGTGCAAAGCTTTACCATGGATCACCCGCCGTTGAATTTGAGACCCACAACATCACCTCACAAGCATCCATCCAAAACCTAATTCAAGGTTGTTTTTCTGCCAGCTAAAACCCTTCTCTTAAACCCATTTAACTATTTTAATAATAATTACTTCTGTGATTTGTTCTGAAACAATTTACCCTACTTGCACTCCAAAACGCTATATAAACCACCATTCACTGCCAATAACTCACATCCGCACAAACACTCTTCTCTTTTGTAGCGAAGTAGTGTTTGCGATTCATCAATATCAGGAACTGCTACGGTTTAAGATGGGTTCCAAAACTAGCTCTTCCCTTGCTCTTTTCTTCACATTCAACATCCTCTTCTTTGCCCTTGTCTCTGCTTGTGGGACTTGCCCTGGGCCACAACCTAGGCCAAAGCATAAGCCTGTCAAACCAAGTCCTTCAGGTGGTTCAGGTGGTTCGGGAGGTTCCGGTGGCTCAGGTGGTTCGGGTGGTTCAGGTGGCTCCGGTGGTTCCGGTGGATCTGGTGGTTCAGGAGGCTCTGGTGGTTCTGGTGGTTCTGGGACCACATGCCCCCGTGATGCACTTAAACTAGGAGTGTGTGCCAATGTGCTAAACGGGTTGGTGAACGTCACCTTGGGTCAACCACCAGTTACCCCTTGCTGTAGCCTCCTCAATGGTCTGGTTGATCTTGAGGCTGCAGTGTGTCTCTGCACTGCCCTTAGAGCAAACATTTTGGGTATCAACCTCAACCTTCCCATCTCACTCACCTTGCTTCTCAACGTTTGCTCTATACAACCCCCACGTAATTTCCAATGTTCCTAATCATGCCCAAGTTGGTGCTACCTGTGCCTTTCTGTTGTCTTGTTTTCCAAATTTCATTGATCGTGGTGCGATTCAAGTACGTGCATGGATGGTTAACTTCTCGTTATTCTGTCGCTTTATTTAGTGTTTGTTTAATCATGAAGAGTGTCGCATTAAATAAATTCCCAACGCTTTCTTATGTAAAGCGAAAGGAATCAAACATGATAGTGTTATTTATTTGACTGATCGATAAATATGATTAATGTTACAAACACCTCTTATTTTATTGCTGCATTCAAATGTTGTCTTTTTCGTTGAATCTTTGAATGAAACCATTAGCTGGCTCCTCGAAAAATTACTTTCCCTTCAGAACTTCTGTCCAACATCCAACTATAGGGCAATGGGAAACAAATTTAAGAAAACAATAAAAACTAATAGAAAGGCAACACAGTCATCATCTCTGCAACGAGCCCGTGACTAATGTACTTTATCCTCCACGTGCAAGCACTATTATTATTTTTCTTTTTATTTATCTCTGAATAATTACCTTATTAAACAGAATCATAATTATCCATTTATAGCTTTAGGCCAACTGGTTCATTTGACTGTGTTTGGTCCATAATGTACATCTAGATTAAAATTATTTTGAGTAACTTTTCTTCACATGAATATAAAGACTACAATCGTTAAACCAAGTATGGAATCCATTTTGTCGTGGCTACTTCCAAGCTTGTGTCTTTCAGTTTAAGAAAACTTAAGCAAAAATGTATATCTGAGACAAATGTTCTTTAGGTCCGTTTTGCTTATTAACGATTACAGATTAATTCATTATTGACAATATATTTTTGGTTTGACAGATTCCGTATTTACATTCAGCAAGAAAAGAAATAATTTATTGATTTTGGTCCAATGCGTGTTTGATGTATTAAGGAAATAATTTAGAGAGATTTGATTTGGCTAGAATGAATGGTTTATATACTTTGCCATTTAAATGTACACGTGTGTATTATTATTTTTCTTTTCGTTTCTCTTAAAAATATGGCACACTGATTTAACTATTTTATTTTAGGAAAATATATTATGGAGAATATAGGTTAAGAAGTAAATCTTAAGTTTAATTTAATCCCACAAAACGAGCTCTGATACTATATATCATAAATTGGTCTTATTTATGTGAGACTTCCAACACATCTCACACGTCGAAGTATATACATTTCGTTTCTATGACACACTGATTTAACTAATTTATTTTAGGAAAATATATTATGGATAAGATTCATCAACACCTGGTTAGAAAAAAAATAAAAGATATAAATTTATATAATATATGATATAATGAAAATAAAATGATATATATATATATATATATATATATATATATTTTGTTGTCTTTTTATTTTTAAATAGAAGCAGTATTCATTAACGAGGATTTTGGAAACAGGCTTCTCGAATTTCGAAGTTCAATAATTTTATATAATTATATTTTAATTATAAACATTTCATTATTGAGAATCTATAATCCTACGTCATGGAACACAAACCTATAATTGTGCAAGTGCATCGGGAATGAGTTTCTGACGTTTGCCCTAGTTTATTTTTATTTTCTGGCAAAATATCTTTTAAAGTTAAAATTCCAAAATTAGAGTAATAAAGAAAGAAGTTGGTAGTAGATTTAATTTCTTTTGGTTCTAAACTCTTGTTAAATTAATTTTTAAAAATGTTATAAAACGTGTCATGAAAATAAAATATCATGCACAAATAAAATGTCACAAATTGTGATGTAAAATGTGTTATCATAAATATCTATCTTTATCGCAAAAATAATTTAAGATTATAGCATAGAATGTGTCGCTAATTGTCATATAAAGATGAGCGTTTCTCTTTTGCACCTTTAGAAATTCTTCTTGCACTTTAAAAGTTATTAATTTAGTCTTTTAATTAAAAAAATATTGCACGGTGGCTAGTATTGAATGTTAATCGGATTTCATAATGTGCATCAACATTTTCTCTATATTACTGCACCCCTTCTCCAGTTCATTCACAGCCTTCACGGTGTCATGGTATTGGTACTGGTCTTGTGTGATTGTGGTTTACGGTGGTGATCATTGTCGCTTGTTGATGGTCGACTTTCTCTACTCGTGAAAGATGAGATTGTTCGAGGTAAGGGAAAGACTTGAAAACGTATTTTGAAATGAGTATTTTTTAATCGAATTTTGAAAGCTGGTTAAGAAAAGAAACTTATTTAAATTTCTTTCTTAACAAAGACAAGCTCTTAACTGATTTTCAAAAATCGGTTAAGAGAAAAATATATTTTGAAATATATTTCTGTCTTAATATAAGCTCAATTAAAAGCTTAACAACTTTCGAAAGTTAGTTAAGAAAGAAACGAATTTCAAAATATGTTTATTGAGTTGTTTTAAAATATATTTAATAAGTTGTTATACAATAAAGTTTATTTTTTGATAATTTTTGAATTGTTTAAAATTTTTATATGATTTTTGTTTTTTTTTGTCATTTTAAATTGTATGTTTTTTATTAAAGAAATATATTCTTGAATACAAAAACTTATTTGTGATCCAAACTTATATTTTAATTTGTGTTAAAAGAAAAAAAAACATTTTCCTAACATCTAATTTTTTATTTTTAAAGATGATATTATTCCTCCTATTCAAAGACAGTAAGAGTAGTCATTTTCCTATATACCTAAAGTCTAGAATTGTGGACGTGATGTTTGAAGGACTTGTGTACTACTTCTTTTTACTTTATTCAAATTGCATTTTCTTTAACATCATTGTAACATTTTTTTACTATAGGGGCAAGCCCATATTTCTATTTCGATGCCCTTCTAATGTGTGCACGAATTATTGCGCTTGATTTCACGTACCAAAAAACAACTACAATAATGTCAGCAGCCTAAACAAGACACACAAACATGCTAGTATACTATTTGTGACTGCAAAAGTTAGAGAATTAGAGTAAGTTGATAATGCTCAAAATTCCTTGTGGGTTACGTACATGTTTCTTTTTAGTGTTTTTTAGAAAGAAAAAAAAATGAAGTTTATGAACCTAGTGAAAATACCTCAAACGATATATCAAAGCAAGATTCTTTAGCTCAAATTTTGCTAGCTAAAGAAAAGAATGGACATGTGTCCAAGAGTTAGAATGAGAAACTTGTCAATCTTGATTGTTCGGTATAATCTCCCTTTCTTCTTGTAGCAAGTTAAACAATGATGGTAGTAGTTAGATAAATCTTAAAATTAAGTTTTAATTTCTTTATAATATCGATACGAAGCAAAACTAACTTTATCCAATTTGTTTAGAGTGTATCAAAGTTGCAGAATTTTTTGTGTTGCAGCTTTTAAAATAATTGTTATGTCTTGATTTTATGTGAAACCATGTTATGTATTTTATTTGTTTGGTATTAATATATACTCATTGTTTGTTTAGTTTAAATATGTTTACTTTGTTCCAAAGTTTAGAAATAACGTTATTAGATAGATAAATTTTGATATAACATTTTAATTCCTTAAGAATATGTACGTGATGCAAAAATTGAATTTATCCAATCTATTTAAGTATATTGAAGTTGTAGAATTTTTGGCATTGTTACTTTTAAAATAAATTTTCTATATTTCCGAAGGTATATATGACTTACTTTGTTAACTTGGTATTGATTATTTTATTTGACTTTGTTTATAGAGAGAGTTGAAGAGATGAAGTTAGTAGCTGAATAAGTTTTGATGTAGATTTAATTTTTTTAACAATACGGATACAATGCAAAATTAAATTTTGTCCAATTTGTTTAGTGTATTGAAGTTGGTTCATTTTTTGTATTGTAACTTTTAAAAGATTTTTTCTGTAGATTTTTTGCAGAAAATATATGTGATTTACTGGCTTGGTTTAACTTATTTTGATATAGATAGAGTTAAAACGATAAGATTAGTAGTTAGATAAAATTTGATATTCTTAAGAATATGAAAATTATGAAAAATTAAATTTATCCGTTCTATGTACAATAAATAATTTTTTGAATTCATCTAACTTTTTAATCTTTCCAACAAAATGTATACCTTTTTTCTATTTTAAAATACAGTACTTTTAGCTGCAGTATATAAAATAAATAAAAAATGATTTAGATAGTACTTGAGAGAATAACATAATAAAAAGTTAAAATAAAATATAGGGACTAAAATATAATTTTAAATTTTTCAAAAGAGCAAAAAACATTTTAACTATTAAAAAGTAAATTAAGAAGTCACAGAAAGTAAATATAATGTAAAATAAAATGAAATTATTTGAAAAATATTTAGTATATTAGATTATTTGGTTTACGATTACAAATTATGAAATTCTTCGAACAATTACCTCTCACTATTTATGTTATTCCTTTGAATACTACATACATTTATTTTGAGGGATTGAGAAAGATTTGAGAAAGAGAAAATAAATATAATAAGAATGTATAATTAAATAAATAAATATAAGATAACAATTGTAATAAAATCCTGAAAGAACCCTTCTTAGTTCGTTGACACATGGCCTTCTTGTTTTGGGAGTGAAGAAATATTTTGGACTTTGTTGTCTTTTTCTGTCTTTTGATTCTTTTCTATTAGCGCGAGTATTGTGTATATGTGATTGAAGTTGATGGAACAATGCTGAAACACACCATTGC
The DNA here is from genome assembly GCF_029865625.1 of Vigna umbellata. Lineage (NCBI taxonomy): Eukaryota > Viridiplantae > Streptophyta > Magnoliopsida > Fabales > Fabaceae > Vigna > Vigna umbellata. Next base: position 11,989,743 of record NC_142167.1, on the reverse strand, counting down.
AATCTGTGTTTTTAGATAGTTTGGATTTTTTTTTTTTAATTGGCCAATTTCACAATGTTATGTATCACAACATCATTCAAAAGCTGTATCTTTTATCACAACCTCACTCTCATTAATTTGTCCTCCTCCTCTCAATGTCATTCAAACCCTCAAAGCCTCTTCCATCCTTAATTCCTCACTTATATAGGTGTGTTCAGCTGTCAAGATCAATTTTACAACAATAATGAATAAATTTGAGTGAATTTTAGAATAAAGAGTGAGTTGTTATTTTTTCAAGGGATGCGAAGATGATAGAGAATAAATTTTAAAGTAAAATTTATAAAAGTTTATAAGAGATTTAATTAATATGATAACAAATAGCTTTTTTTTTGAGTCGTGTAATTAGTAGGTAGTATATGTACCCAATTGATTACCATACCTACCGCCAACTTAACTTTACTTATAATTAAATATTTTTTTATATGTTACAATAAAATTAAATGTTTATTTGATATTTTTTAATATTATTAACTCTTCACTTAAGTACTATATTTATAATTATACATAATTACAACATTTAAACATAATTATATACATAAACTATTTATTTAACTATAATAATAATTATATTAATTTCATTATACAAAATAACAAAAAGAGAAACGAGGGTCTAAAATTAGTTAATATCTAAATTTCAAGTTCTTCGAACTTGAAGGCTTTGCGTACTTTAGTATCTGACTCTCAAAATGAAACAATCATAAATTTTCAACTATAGAAAATATTAAAAATGAATCACTAATTTTTTGAATATGAGGTCGAGTCACTTCAAACACCTGTACAATTTCTCTTGGAATGTCGTTCGGTAGCTAACTTAAGTCTTTGTCTTCACTTCAACGTCCGGAGAGGTAATCGCCAAAGGTTTTCCAACACTAAAGTCAGTAAATTGTTCGGGAGTTCAGTGTAATGGTAATAAGTGTGCAGTAAATGCGATCACCTATCTCTTACATCTGACCTGTATTTATAGTTTTTGGCATGTGCTTGCTTGATATTAGTGAAACCTTAATCATAGCCGAATCTTAACTCATTGCCTATAATTATCATTTATCTTAATCCTTGTAGAAAAATATATTTGTCGACTAAGGTTGGACGTCTCTACTGCTGATTGTTCGGTCTTGTCTACTGTTTCTGTCACGTTTAATCACTACTTAACTGTTTTCTGTTCTTCAAGACCGTCTGACTTGTTTTGATGTGGAATAAAGATATGATGGTCTGGGCCATACAATAAAACATAAATCATGAAATATACTACATGCGAGATAAATGGTTATATTTAATCTCCACATAAAAGAATTTAAGTATACATTATAAAGAAACAAATGGACACAGATTCCATAACATTGTAACATTGTGAAAATTCATCATTCACGACCCTGCAGGTTTGGTGGAGTTTGTCCTGTTCTTCATTTATCGTCTTCTCATAACTCCTTTTGGAAGGATTCAAAACTTAGAAGGCTTCCAAATTGAAGAAATTGAATTAAAATATCATATAAAAAAAGTCGATTATTAAATAAAATAGACAGCTAACATATATTACTAATTATAGAATATGTACAAGCTTTTATAGTCTTTTTTTGGTATCACAATTCAAGTTTTAGTTGAACTAACCATTAAACTTGCATAAATTTCACACACACAAAAATATATATAACATTTATGCTTTAAATTATTGTTTCGTTCTTAATTAATTTCAATCAATATTTAATCAAATATTAGAGAAAATACAGATGTTACATATCCCGTGAGATTTTTTTTTATGTGAAAGTAAAATGAATAAATATTAATCATTCGATTTTATTTTCAACTATGAAGGTCAAAACAAACCATGTGAGTTTTTCGAAAGTCACATGTGATATTATGACAAAAATTTTAGACAGATGTAATGAAAGTCATGATTGTTCACAAAACAATTAGAAAAGAGAAAGAAATCTTTCTAATTGTACTGAATATTTTTAATTTAAAAAGAGAAGAGTTGTATTGACAAAAGAATTAGAAAAGAGGAAGGAATATTAATTACAAAAGTAGTTATATATATATATATATATATATATATATATATATATATATATATATACATATATATATACATATACATATAACTAAATTAACCACTTTCATTTATTCGGATAAAAGTCATAGTTATTTTAGTAATAAAAAATTGTTTAGGTCTATATCAAAACCTTAAAAAGTTAGATCTAGAACAATCAAATGTAGTATAGAAATAGTTAGATATAGAACACTCAAATGTTAGAGGAATTAATACAATATAGTTTTTGTATAAGTTGTTTTCTGTCCTAAAATAACTGTGACATTACTGGTTCTTTAAATTGATAAATATTAAGCTTTACTTTTTTAATTCTCTCATTAATAAAATACTGTATCAATGTTTGTATTTATATCTGATAACATTTATTGAAATGATTTCAATGTGTAAACACATTTATTGTTGTTAATACGTTTAACCAATAAAAATGATTATGATAGGGAGTAGTATTATACGTTTTAATTGTTCAATAAATAAACAAATATAATATAAGTATTAATTTGACAATTGTGTTGAAAACGAACCCAGAGAAGCCTACAAATGAAACCCCTAAACAGAAGGCTCCGTAATCTGTTCCCGTGCGTTGATTAATTTGAGATGGAAGCTTAATTACACACTCCATAACTTAATTATTGAATTAAACTTTCCTTAAAGATAAACACAATCCGGATTAGCCAGTGAGTAAGACTGCTAATTACTTTTAAAAGAAAAATTAATTATTTCAACGCGTTGGGAGCATGCAATAGGGTCACATGATGGAAGTTTTTGTGCTAAACTTTTTTAATTTGTAAAATAGCAATCATTCTATGAAGCATTTACAGATAAGAGAGTCACGGGTTTCGTTTAACCAAAGTGGGTCCACTACACCATCATCTTCACCAACATCTCAATATCAAATGCCATACGTATGTAATGTGCCATCTCACTAATTTAATATATATATATATATATATATATATATATATATATATATATATATATATATATATATATATATATATATATATATATATGTATGTATATATATATATATGCTAAGTTCAATTTTTCTTATGGTATTGCCGTGTGCACATGTTGTATTGTCTTTATTACCACTATCCAATAATATACATACATACATATATATATATATATATATATATATATATATATATATATATATATATATATATATATATATTATTTATTTATTTATTTTCATATTATTTTTATACTTAATTATAAAAATGAATGTAAATCGCGAATATTAGAACTTTTTGAGAAAAAAAAACTCAAATGCGTATTCCTCTACCTGAATTCATAAAAATATTAAGTAATCATTTTTCATTCGTTTTACTTTTAAAACGTTGATCCAAATATTATATTCCGAAAGAAAATGCTTTAAGGAAATTGAAAAAAGTATAGTAAATATTAATAATAAAATATGACACTAAGTTTTTATTTTGAAATTTTAAATTATTCTTTTGCTGCAAATATCATATAATTTATGGATTTTATTTCATTATTGTTTTTAAATGCAAATATTTTAATAAAAATGAAAAGAAGTCATATTGTTAAATCATGCTTCTAATAGAAAAATAAAGTTCTATGGATGGTAATAACGAATCTAAATCAATAATTTTTATAAGTCAAAATTATATATATATATATATATATATATATATATATATATATATATATAAATTAAGCATAATTTTAACGTTTAATCTTTATGTAAGTAAATTTATTTTTATCTCGTTATAAGGTAGTTTTTAATTGGTTGCAATATAGTGCAGATGAACGTATCTTATCGTATTATCTTTACCTTTGATATGAACAAATGGTTTAAATTGTTACAAATATTCAATAATATTATAATTTAGATTATTAATATTTAAAAATAACATTAATAATTAAAATATAATAATTTATTATACAAATAGAATAATTTTTGTAATTAAAAGTTCATACATATGTTATCGATATATAGATATATATTAGAAAATAACAAAATTATTAAAAAAACCTGAAAGGTTGACCCGCAAACCTGGCATATCAGAGTTTTAAGTCCACCTATCTATAATGAATAGCCCACTTACCCTATTTTTGAAGAATAGATCCATTTTGCCACATTGAAAAATCAATCCAGCTCAATCTTAAGTAATAAACCTATTTAATTACGTTACAAAGTCTACAAATACGTACGTAAATATTTTGAAGTTGATTACAGGCACACTCATGCAAAATATTTGCAGGCTGACCCACGCAAAACACGCAGACAGAGAAAATAACTTTGAAAATACTATCATGTCAAATAACCAATTTACACTTTTATGTGGAGAAAAATATCAATTTAAAACATAAATAAATAAAAAATAAAGTCATATATTTTTTCTACATAATTAGTATATTTTTATTCAATTACCTTAAAAACGTTCTCCCTTTTTTAAGTTTTATATATGAACCCTGTTTTATGTAAATAATATTGACAAATACTATTTTAAATCATTTTTTTAATCTTTTTAAGTGAAATTTTTATCAAAGGAAGCTTTACGTTTAGAAATTATTATCTAATATATTATGGATTTTGAAGAGGGGTCATTTAAATAAAAATGAAAATATTAAAAAAAAAGTGAAAGCCTTACTCGTATAGTGAGAAATTAAGAAACAGAATTTCTTGATAAATTTGGATAGCTATGTAATAATTGTTTGCTCGTAAATATATAATGATTTTATTATCTCGTCATTATTATATTGATGATGTAGTATTGTTTATATATCAAGAAGTGAATCAAATAAAGGATGTCATATCAATACAATTTCAAATATTTTGAGAACGTCGCAAATGTTTTGACAAATTTAGTGTTGATTGTAATAATTAGGTTATCGCTTTCATTGATTTCCTTTTAAGAGTTTTTATTTTACTCTTAAAATTTATTTTACTACAATTTTCACTTCTGCAAAACCTTCATCTCCGTTATCTTCTTCGTTTACTTCTCCATTTTTTATCCTTTTTGACCCTTTAAAAAACACTCTAAATCAGATTGAGAATTAGTTTGCTAGCCATTGAAAAATAATTCATATATAATTGATTTGGCTCATTCGTAAGTACTCTGAATTGTATCGAATCCAAATCCTTGAAAAACAAGTGTGTTTTAAGATATAAAATTGATAATTACGATTAACTTTTTATTAGAATTCTTAAATATTAATAAAACTATAACGGTTACTATCATAAATAAGGTATCCCAATAAGTCTTTATTATCATTGCTATTAAGAAAGCTAAATTCCAAGAAAGTGAACTATAGTTATTGTTAAACATATTTACTCATTAAAATGAATGATAAAAATATAAAAATTAATTATTGTAAGGTTATTTAGAATATCTTTCGATAAACTTATCCATTAGGACTTTTAGAAAAGAAAAAGATTGAGGTTAAAATGATCTTATGCATTAGTTAAGGATGATGGAAAAATTTTCAACTTTTCAAATTTAATTTTTTAATTTTTTTATTATATTTTATTATAAATTCATTTTAAATTGTTTAAAAATAAATTATCTTTAAATATTTTTTTACAGTTATTATCTTAAGGTAGTGGTGAGTAGATGCAAGCAGAGTTCATAGAGTTTGTTAGCCAGCTAAAACTGAATCATCTCATAAATTAATTTCTGGTGTCCCAAACTCATTTAACATTTTTTAGTTCTTAAACAATAGACGCCACTTGGAGTTCTAAGCATATATAAAGCACCACCGATTGCTAATAACTCGCATCCCTACAAAGCTCTGATAGTTGCCTCCTATTTTCGAGTTGAAGAAAGTAAGATATCAGCAACTACTAGAGTTGAAGATGGCTTCCAAAACCCCTTCTTCCCTTCTTGCTCTTTTCCTCACACTCAACATCCTCTTCTTTGCCATTGCCTCTGCCACTAACCCAAAGCACGGAGGTTATGGTGGTTCCGGAGGTTCAGGTGGCTCAGGAAGCAATGGAGGTTCTGGTGCCTCATGCCCTCGCGATGCACTCAAACTAGGAGTGTGTGCCAATGTTCTAAACGGGTTGCTGAACGTCACGCTGGGTCAACCACCAGTTACCCCTTGCTGCACCCTCCTCGATGGTCTCCTTGACCTTGAAGCTGCAGCCTGCCTCTGCACTGCCCTCAGAGCAAACATCTTAGGTATCAACCTCAACCTTCCCATCTCACTCTCCCTCCTTCTCAACGTTTGCTCAAGGCAGGTTCCACGTGATTTCCAATGTGCCTGATCATGGCATATACACAATTTCCTTCCATCATCGTGTTTTCTATTCATTCCTTTCATTTCTTTTGTGCTTTCTTATTCATCAAGGTGTGTGATTCTTGTACGTGCATGGATGCTTAACTCCATCTTATCATGTCACTGTAGTGTTTTCTTTTAAATAAATTCCCAATGCTTTCTTATGTAAAGCAAAACAGTCAAACATGTCCGTCATTATTTTTTAACTGAGAAATGAAAATGTTTTTACAAGTAAAATACTTCTTCATTTGTAGCCTTTCTTTTTCTTGTTGTCGATTTTGATTATGAGATGCAGTTGATCGGGAAAACTTTCGTTACCCTTATAAGTTCTGTCCCACAGAGATTCAAGACAGAATCAAAGCTTATGCAAAACGTGCACAGTTACGTAGCCCGTGACTAACTTAATTTCAGTCCACGTGCATGCACTGTTACAGTGAAGCATTAGATATTTAACCAGATCAAAATTATAGACTAATGCAGTTTACGTTTGAATTTATATTTTGGCACTGATAGATTAATATGGGGTCCTTCAACAATCTGCATCAAGAAGGTCCATTTTCAAACATACTACTTTAACCTATCCAACGGTGAAATCGGTTCACAACGTATAGGGTATATATTTATTACTTGTGTTTTGTTTTTTATTCTTCTTCTACTAGCTTGTTGGAGCCGATGCACGAGTCAAACTTTGATAGCAACAAGTATGAATTATAAAAGCTAAAACTCATCCAATAAAGTAAAAACATTCGTACAGGTTAAATGGTAAAGTAAAATATATCATAAAGTCATTAACTACATGAATCATTCATAAACTCAGTAATAATCAATCTCAAATTCAATTATTGTAATGCTGAATATCTTAATATTGCTACTGATTTGTATCAAAAGACAATATATACAATAAAAAGTTCAATAGAAAACAAACTAACCCAATTTAAAAAAATATATTAATAATTATAAGGTCAATCATTATTGTAAGCGTTTTTCACATCTCACCAAAAAAATCTTTATAAATTAGAAAAATGAAATTTAGCAGTTGAAATTAACGGTAAAAAGAAATTAATTGCAAATTTTGACTGAAATAACAACCGGATAATAGTAGTCACAAATTAGAGACGGAATCAATATATAATAACATTTATTTGTATAATGATCAAAATAGAGATCGAAAATTTTTGTTGCTAAATGTAATATTTTAATTACTAAATTAGTGATCAAAAGAATATTTAAAATATGTTTAATATGATAATTAGTGACCGAAAATATTTGATCGCTAAAACATTAAATGTAATTATATGTAGCGACTGAATTAGGGATAAAAAAGGTTTGCTAGCTAAATCCAAAACATGATTTAAATTTTCTCGTTAACTTAATCTTAACGATTTTTGAATAAAAAAGAAAAAAAAATTAATTTTATATGCATTTATTTTTCGTGGACATTTTCATTAATTAAATTACTCTTAAATCTTTGAAAAAACTATAATGGAAAGATGTGCATTTTATTTTAAAATTTAAATAGATAATGATTTGAAAATTTATTAATAAAAGTTAGATATTGATTATTTATTTCACTCAAAGTTCTATTTATCTAAAGTTCAATTTTTTTTTTAATTTTCTCTAATTTTGAAGAATCTTATACGAGACCTTTCTTATAATTGTAATTGTATAGATAATATAGTACATAGAAAACAATTATATATGTTTAAATGTATTATGAATTTAAAGTTTTCATATTTGTGTAGAATACATTTCATTTTGGCTTTATGTTACACCATATAATATCATGTATATTTTTAATCTCTTTACTACATTATGTATTTGAATTTATTGATATTTAGTATAATTAAATTTCTAGTATTTATAGGCAGGTTAGAAAATTAATTAAAATATTATATATATATATATATATATATATATATATATATATATATATATATATATATATATATATATATATAAGTACGTAAAATTATGTACATAAAATAGTCATTAAAATACATTGGTCACTAAATATTTTATTTTATTTTGTCATCGTTTAACTACCGAAAAACATTTTAATTAAAATAAAATAGTTACTTATTTACGATCAAAAGATTAGTGTCGTTATATTATCATAGTTGGTCGAATTAGCGGCCAATTTTTTTTTTAAAATTTAATAACATTTTTTCATATTAACAACCAAAAAAGAGAAGTTGTTTTTTTTTTTCAACTGAATTTGCCATGAAAATTTTGGTGGCTATATTGATCTTATGGTAGAAGGTGACCAGTCTTTTTACCGACGGATTAACATAGATATTTTGGTGCCTATTTAGCTACCATATTAAATACCAGGATTTTTGTTATCACATATTTTCGAACACTATTTCGGTCACGATCAATGTAAAGGGAAAATACTACAATTATTTGAATGCAATGTAAATATGATATTTGATTTTCTGATAAAACTTGTTTATAGTTTTCAAAATAAAAATAATAATAAAGAAAAAATATTAAAAAGAGAAAAGTAATATTTTAAGACTTTGTCTAAAAAGTAAAAATATAAATAAAAAATATAATATTTTGTCAAAAATTATAAAAAAAAATAATGCTTAAAAGTTAACTTCCTAAGTTAAAAATTATAAAGTTTTTATTTAGGGGTGTTGCTCCCTCCATCACCCCAAGTACTCTCAACACCTCCCTACTATTTTTTTAATTCAAAAAATGTTCTATGTTAATTTAACTTTTATTCACCTTTTTTAAAATCATAAATCTCCTTACACCCCCTTACTCTTCACTTTTATTTTTCTCTGATTGCACACAAACTACTTTCTCTCCTTTGTTTTTCGCACACAAACCCTAGTGACAAGTAGGGGAGGAATTGGGATTTTGAGGAGGAAATTGTGGTGAGAGGGTGACAAAAAAAGAAAAGGGTGAGTGAAGAATTATGAAGAAGTGAACAAAAAAAGGAAAAGATATGAAGGAGGCCAGAGAAACTGAAAAGGGGTGGGGTGAGAAAAGGTGAACCCTAAAGGGAGAGGAAGGGTTACCCACGAAAAGGTAGAGACATTTTGGGGTTTGGATTGACATTGAGAATGTGTGGAGTGGAGCTAACGAAAGGGAAAGGAAGAATTGTACTTTTCGTTTGGGAACAGATAGGATCGAAGTAAGATGATGGAAGGACGCAACACTCCAAAGGGAATGGGTTTGTTTATGGTTTGTTCTCCCGAGAGAACTACAGTGACACACACGCACTTAGAACGACACCATTCTAGATCATCTTCTATTATATTCCATGAGTGCATGCTTTCAGTCCAAAAAATTTTCAAACGAGGAACTGTTAGCTGCAAATATATTCTTAAGGATGTCAACATCCGTGGACGGATATCGACATTCGTTTGTTCTTCAACGGATGTCGATATTCGTGTGACATTCATTTAAGAATTCGACGCATATTCACATCCGTTTAAATATTACCGAAGGGTAAAAGAGGAATGGGGAGGTGTAGGGAGCAATGTGTGGTGGTGGAGGGAGTATCTCTCTTTATTTAGTTGCACAATCAACATTTTCAATTAAGGTTGTTCAAAAGCTCACTTTGTTTTCTAGGTCTATTTTGGTAAGAAAACACCTTATCAGCGTAAAGTTTTAAATAAAAGAAATTCATTGAGAATTTATCTCAGTTATTATATGTAAATTCATTCTTGTTATGTGTTAAGTGACTCCTAAGAAGTAAGTGTGACTTAGAATCTCGTATCAAATAAAAATGAATAACCTGCAAACTTAAATAATAAAATAAATAATCTACAATACTTAAACTTTTGTTTTAAAATTTTATGTTGATAATGATGTTATGATTTTTTATATATGAATATAAAGATAGTTTATATGTCTCATATTTCTTTGATGTCTTTATGAAAGAACCCAATAACTATAAGTCAATTGCAACAACTCACATAACAACTGCAATATATAGAGTTGTCAAACTTCAAAGAACTTCAAAGAACTCTTGTTCAATTAACATAATTTTCTTTAATAAGAGGGAGTGCTTTTTCTTGTATGTTATTGTAATAAGTTTGAAATTGTTTGTAAACAACTTTAATGTCAATATGGATTTGGAATACTCTGAGAACTCCATTCATAATTTATAATATCCTTTTATTAATAGAACCATAAGAAATTATTTTGAGTTTATGATATTTTTTTTATATTATAAAATGATAAATTATTTTAGATGATTAAAAATAAATTAATTTCATACATAACTCAATAATAAAATACTCATTCTATTTTTAACTTATTTTCAAACTATAAAACAATGAACTACAATCACACAATTTTTGTTTAAAAAAAGTGTATACTGACAAAGTAGAAAGATAAGTTAACTAACATTCTCTTATTTTAATGGTATTGTTAATCCCTGAAAAGTAGTTCTTAGTGGTAAAATAAGAAAATGAAAATAGCCGAAGGATCAGTTCGTTGAAGCAGTGAATTCTTTAATTAAGAAGGTATAGCGTTACAACAAAACATCAATTTATTTACTTGTTATTTTTCATGGTGGAGTTCAGTTAAAAAGTGTTACAGACAACAATACTAAAATTTTATGAATTATAAGTAGACAACAATACTAAGAAATTTGCTAGTAGTTCTACAAGAAACTTTGGCGCTCTACATCAGAAACTTTTTCGAATAAAATTTGTGATTTTCCTAAAATTTGAACACATTTTTTCGATTTCTCTACAATATATAAGCATATTTTTTCAGATCTTTATGAATTATAATTCTAAATGAAAAACTTATCTCAATGATTGTCTTAACCTAATATTAATTATATGTTTAGTCAAAATTGTTTTAAACGACTAACTTTACGTGTTAAAATCAACACCACATCAATTTTGCATGAGACATTTTAAAAAAAATCAGTTATTACATTCCACTGGCCAAAACGCGTGGAAAAATAATAGATCTTAATATTAATTCTTAATCACAACTTAAGTCAATAATTACAGACTAGTTCACACAAAATGAGTATGTAAATGAACTTGTTTTTTTAAAATAAAAATAACACAATAAGGTAGTTTGAAGTAAAGAATAGCCTAAGTTTTGTTGAAATTAGTAGTTTAATAAGAAGGGTTGGCCAATTAGGAAGAGCGAATGTGAGGATATGATTAAAAACATAATAATAGGTATAAGCCTATTAGTGAGTGGTAATGTGGGATTTGATAAGCTGTCGGGTTCACATTTTTCTTGTTTTAGAACTTATCGGTGTAATCTGGAACTTCCAAATTTAATACAAAGACAATTTTATCCTTTATTATCAAAATCAGATCCACCTATATTCTGGTCCCTACATCACGAGCCACAACCATCCAAAATTTCGAGATAAAATTCTCATGTTCACACATGCTCCATTTCAATAACTAAACAAAACTAGTCTTTTTCTTTTATGTGAATGCAAGTATTTTAATACGGTATCTATAAAAGATACTAAAACTTAGTACACATAATCCTTTTAGAAATATTTAATAAATAATTTTTAGAAATATGTATAATTCGACTCAAAAGTTATCTACATTTAATATTTATTTATGTTAATTTCAATTTAACTAATTCTAATTTAATTTACTTTTATTATTTACTTAAATTAATATTGTTTTTTTGAAAAAAATTCAGATTTATATTTAATTAACATTAGTTTGATTGCTATTAGTCGTATTTATTTAAATTAATATCAATCAATTGATATTAATATAATTTTTTTAATATTATTGATTCTTTAGAACTTAATTAATATTATTATGCATATAAATAGGGTAATTCTTTAGGTATCGTGTATTACTCTATTTTCATTTGAGGTTTGACGATATCTATTTCATGTACTTGTGTGTGAAAATTGTAAATGTGATTCTTTTATTTGAAAAGGCGTGTTTAAATAAAAAAAACTCGTGTTTCTCCTTTGTTATATAATTTAAGATCATGATATCGCATTCAAGCATGGTACAACTTTTCCAATTGCTAATATCACGTAATTGCTTTCATTGATCAAACATAAAGATAGATCGTAATTAAGTAAAACAACTAATTAAGACATTGATACCATGTGTTACGTTTTTTCACACTTACACATCATAAATGGTTTATCATACGGTAGTTATATGAATTAAGAAAAAAAAAACGAGAAAGGTAATTAATAATACATGAATAATAATTATATAAAGATATTTGAAGTCAAAATCGCACATTTTCAGGGAAGAGATTCAAAACTTGTGTAATTTAATCTTAGTCATTATTGTGTAAGTTATAATAATGATTAATATTTCTTTCTTGCACTACCATACAAATAATCTCCTTTGGGAAATTTTGAACTAGCGAATGTCTTTGATAACTCCTTATGAATGTTTTTGAGAATTGGAAATCAGAAAAAAAAAATCTATTTGCAAAAGACATTTTAATGAAGTTTGAATATTTTGAATAAAAAAAGTGAATACAAGAAAATTAAGTATGTATATTTATGAGATTTATAGATCTTTTATGAGGCTTGTAAAAATTGATCTTATCAATAAAATATTAATAAAAATAACAACTTATTATATATATATATATATATATATATATATATATATATATAATAATAATAATAATAATAATAATTAATGAAATAATAATAATAACATATAATACCTTATCTAAATAATCCTAAATTAGGAAGATATATGATATAAAATAATTTCAAACATAATAAAATTACCAAGATTTGATAATATATTTTGTTAATATAAAAAAAAAAATTCACCAACAAATATATTTTATTATATTATTTAACCATTTTAATAGTTTTTTTTTCTTATTAATGAAAAATTAGAAATTAGAATTAACGGCAGGGTATAGTGTTACCACATAATAAATTATACATGCATGTGGTGTATATGTATACATTAATTTCTATAATAAAAAGCTATCTCTTAACACGATGTATTGTATTACTTGTTTACATTAGTAAAGAGTAAAAGGATAAAAAAAATTATAATTATAGTACGGTAACATGTTGAGTTTGTTAAGGTAAGGTTAGTTACTGAACAACTCCTTGTTTTTATTATAATAACTTAGGTAGATTAGAAATAAAATTCTAATTCCAAATTTAAGAAACTATCGTAAGTTTCCTTCTACTTAATAATGGGTATTAACGAATTAGTTTAAAACATGATAATAGCTATAAGCCTATTGGCCAGTGGTAATGTGAGGATTTGGTTGGCTGTCGGAAAACACCTCTCTGGAAGTTCCAAACTTCAAACAAAAATACAATTTCATTCTTCACATGCACACCAGAATAAATTGGAAAGTTATAATTGGAAAAGGTTGGCAAAAGTATGAAAATGGTGTAAGTTTTTCAAAATTATAGAAATAACTAAAATAGACAAGTTGCCCTAGTTTATTATGACACTGTAAAGACCTTCTATTAAGATGTACGATTTTAAGAAAGAGTATTTAAGTTAAAGTTATGTAAAAGTAATACAATCTTAGTTTAGTTTTAGTAAAAGTTGTGTTATATTAACACGACTTCAATTTAAAAATACTCTGAACTAAGAAGTGTTATTAATACAATTTTAATTTTAAAAATGTTTTACAGTAAATCGTGTCATATTGGTATAATATTTTCATAATTTAATTGTGTCATTTTAATATCTTGCAAAAAAAGTTAATTATTATACATGCATATATAAATAAGTCATAAAATTTATCGATTTAATTAACATATTTCGAGATTTAAAAAGTAAACAGAGTTATTAAAATATCAATTTTTTTTTACTTCATAATCGTAAAGAACATCTAATAATAAAATTCTGTAAGTGTTTAAAAACGGTTATTATAGACTCTGACTATTCACAGTGTGAATTAAGTGAACTAATTAGAGGCTCATGTTTGAGAAGAGTTTCCAGAGAATTTTGGTGAATTTACAGCCACAATTAGTGCGTTAATGTTCAGAATGGGACCCGCCATTCGACGTGCAAAAGTTAGCGATTGAATAATTCTGGGGATTGTAACCGTTTTACGGTGTGAGGAATCAAATGACCAAAGGATCCACTCATTGATCATGGCACTCCCTACATGACAAGTCACAACCATCCAAAACCTAATTTTAAGCCTTTCCTCTGCCAGCTAAAAATATTCTCAACTTCACACATCATCATATACATAATTATTCTTAATTTTAGTTGCCAAAATAAAAATAGGGATCATCAACTAAGCTTATTCTGATTCAAAAATCACTCCAATTATATTTGCAATACAATATCTACGATTCACTTATTTTTAACCCATAGAGAATCTTTACAGGTAATCCATACATATCTATTTCTTTCGTCGCTAACAAAAAAACTATCAGCACTTGGATCAGTTTTGTAAATATATTTAATTTTAGGTTTTATGCGTTACCCATATGGTATATAAAACAGACGAACTACTTGCTAATTTTTTAATGAAGTATGATGATACGATCCTTGGCACTTGAGCACCCCAAGAGCACTATATAAAGCAACCATCCATTCCAAATTACTTCCATCATCACAAGCAGTCTTCTCCTAAGCATTAGCATTTGGTAGTGATTAGGAAGATAAAGACAAAGCAGTGAGATCAGTTTAAGATGGCTTCCAAAGCTTGTTCCTCCCTTGCCATTTTCCTCACACTCAACCTCATTTTCTTCTCACTTGTCTCTGCATGCGGTAGTTACTCATGCCCTGGTCCAAGCCCAAAGCCAAAGCCAAAGCCAACACCCAGCCCCAGCCCCAGTGGCTCCTGCCCCCGTGACGCACTCAAACTAGGTGTATGCGCCAATGTGCTCAACGGCTTGGTTAACGCCACCTTGGGTCAACCACCGGTTACCCCTTGCTGCTCCCTTCTCGATGGCCTCGTTGATCTTGAGGCTGCAGTCTGCCTCTGCACTGCTCTCAAAGCGAACATTTTGGGCATCAACCTCAACCTTCCCATCTCACTCTCCTTGCTTCTCAATGTTTGCTCCAAAACTGTCCCACGTGATTTCCAGTGTGCTTAATCACAACATATATCATATCGTCTTCATCTACTTTTCTACGTCTGGATTTTCTTTTTCTTCTGTCAAATTTCATCAACCTGTGTGTTTTCTAATTGATTGTACGTGCATGAGGGTTAACTTCTCCCCCCTCCTTATTCCTTTTAGTTCCATGGTTAGTGTGTTGTTGCAATAAGTATAAAGTTCCTGATGCTATCATTTCTGTAAATCGTAGCCTGGGAACCAAACATGATGAATATGGTGTTTTTGAGACATGATTATTTTACAATAATCCTTCTTAATTTGTTTCTACCTTTTCCTTTTTCTCCTTTCTTAGTTAAATCCCTTGGCCTTTTCATTGAACTTAAGCTTCCCGCAACAACATAAAAACAAGTTCAGTAAAAAGAATTAACGGAAAGCAAACAGTACACACTCCTTGTTAATATGTTACATATAATGGCCATAATATGGATATATCAAGATGACATAATCAAGGATCGGTTGAAGATGCTGAACATAAGAGACTCTATTTGGGCCACAATTTCTATTTGCATTACCGTAAAATAAATTATCGCATGTCTGAAACCATTGCGCAACTTGTATGTCGTTTTCCCCCCCTTGGACTTACATGTAAGGAATCCGAACACAAAACTACATATTCGGCACAAAAACAAGACAAATAAATAAACTACTTCGTTACTTTACTAAATTATTGTTAAAAATAGATCGGATGGGAGATCCAACATATGTAACTACGACCTGAATAACTGTCTTGTGATCATTTGAGTTTCATTGATAGTGATATTGACACTTAAAAATATTGTACACAATTACCGTTGTTTCACTTTTTTTTTCTTTCTTTTTTACAAATACTTGTATCTCGAAAATACTAGACAAAATCAAAAAACTTGTTCAAGAAATATTTCCTTATAATTTACCCTTCACATGTTAATTACCGGGCTATTTTTAAGTATATAAAAGGTATAATTGTTCCGACTATATCAACCGTACAATTTTTTTAACTTCACCACAACATTTCTGAAAATGCATTATCAATATATATTATGCAGTAGCAATGATTTAGTATTTATTTAAGCCTGTGCGTTTTATATTTGTTTCAGAGGAATAACAATTAAGGTCGAACACCCAGCTTGGCCTTAGACTAGTGAATTACTTCATCCTCCTTTGTTGACCAAAACACTAGGGTCATTAAACACCATTATTACATGCCATAAATCTAACTAATTAGGTTGTCCTTAGTATTTATCCAGTAACTTCAAAATTAGACTCCATGTGCAAATGACACTCACACATCTCATACGAGACTCATCAGATGAGAGACGAGACAATAAGTTCATGATAAAAAGAAGTTATGAAAAAAATTGTCAGACACCTTTTATAAATCTTTAAACATGACAATTTCTGTCTAGAATGAATAATTCATACATATTAGTTACCATTATATTTTATAGTTAAATTATTTTGATTACATCATGTTGCAGATTAATTAAAGCTGGTCATGGATGCGTTCTTGTTTGGGAAATACTGTACATTACTTTCACCAAGTCTATGCCAACTAGCTTTTCAATTATGGGAGCACTATTTGTCCCGTGACATGCAACGTGGATAAACTAGAAAAAGGAAAAAAATACGCTCTCACTCAAGAAAAAAATGTCGGAGTGGATTTCCTTTTCCCTTTCCTGTCGCACTTCATACAAACCTAATCATTTCATGCTACGGAAATCTCATTCCCAATATTCGATCAATACAACCACAAAGAATTTATCAGACAAATCACGTCAAAAATCAAAGTTCCTTATAAATATTTTATTGTCTTATAAATATAAATGAAAAGTCAATAATTATATAGGATGTTCGAGTCAAGAGCAGGAAAGCATTCAATATTTATCTTTCTTCGGCTTTGAATCTTCTATTTATCTAGTATTTTTTAGGTTGTAATTAAGTTTTTGTTAATCAAGAGTTATCAATTCTATTTTTTTATTGGAAAAAAAGTATATATCTATAAAATATACAAAACAAGAAAATAAATGAAAGTTTTTGCCACGGCAAAAATACAAAATTTCAAAACATAAGTAATATTTTTTTTCTCCTCGTACACTATCTTTCTCTATTTTCTTTCTTCCACTCCCACTTTGTCTTTCTCACATAGTAAATCCTATGTTTCGTCTTCCTCTTTATCATACCCTATAACTATACTGCCTTTCTCACTCGCCAACCACTTCGTGCCTCTGTCACTCCAAAACCCTACTACACACCATTTCAAGGTTTGTCGGAATTTAAAATGGTGTTACAATGTTGTAAAATATTTGTTCTTTAAAAACGTATTATACTATTTTATACTCTCTAAAATTAAAATTTTCAAGCTCTCTATTCAGCTTATTGTCATGTCTTGCCAAACCAATGCATTACGTTTAGTATTGGAGTTGTTGGACTCTAGCATTCACAAAATATGGCAAGATCCGAACCTTTGGAAAGAGAATGGCTAAAATTTGAATCTTAAATCCTTTCTCATTTCAAGAACTTTTATCCTGTATTAGAGTTTGTGATGCTCGTTTATAAGACTTAAATTGTATCTTCTTTGGGCAAAATACAAGTCTGTTACGAGTTGTTACTCTTTATGATATTCTTTTTGCGACTTAAAGTTCATCTATTTTGGATAAAGTATTCAACTTTAAGCTTGTTAACACAGTATTTTCTTTTTATCGCGTGAAAGTTGGCATTATCATGATTCGAGTTTCAAAACATTTTTAACTTTGTTTATGTTTATGTTGTTCTTATCAAGACTCTTTTAACATAATAAACTAGAACTGTTAAAAAATCAATCATGTGGTCTGATCAACTGAGTTAATTATTTAGTAAGTCAATTCAATTCGTCTTATTTTTATTTGTGAACTCAAAAAGTTTGAGTCTATTCGACTTACTATAGGTTAATGGTAGGTTAAACGAATTGGTTCATTCAATTAAAAACAATCACAACTTTTTTTAATATTTAACCAAAATCCAAAAGTGTAAAAAATCTATGTTTTTTTTTTCTTATTTTAGACAATAAATAAATCACTCATCTTAAAAAACTAAATCATAATTTTAGATAAAATATAAATAATCGAAAAAATCAATCAACATATTTATTTTAAAGCTTAAACTTCAATACAATCCAAATATAAAGCTAAAGAGTAAATAAAGTGTCATAGGCATAGTCACTCTCTCTCCCAAAATTTATTAAAAAAATATTGCTTATGTTTTGAGTTGGATTTTTAAAGTGAGGTAGACCTTTTTTATCTGGTGAGTGAACCTGACTCAACGCACGTTCAACCATAGATTCTTAGTATATTGAGTTTATTTTTGGTTTGTATTGAAATTTGTAAAGTTTTTTTAAGTCAATTTGATTCAAATTTGTAATAAATCGAGTTGACTCACGAATTTTAATCTTTTTTTTACTGTTCTTAAAAAAACTAACTTATTAAAGTTTTTACTATTTATTGATACCACTTAAATTGTCTTTTATCAATAAAAAAAAAGTCATATTGTTTCTTATATTTTTTAAGCTTAAAGTTATTTTATTTTGGGCAAAATATTGAAGTTTAAATATATTAACATAAAATATCTTTTTTCAGCTTTGTTAAGTACTTTTTTCTTTTATAGAATTTGTTAACTAAGTTTTCAAATAAATCAAATGATTTTGTATCTTAAATAGTCACTTCACTTAAGAAGAGTGCACAATTAATTTCCAACCAATAGAGATTGATCTACCCTTCAAAACATTAAAAAACGTTAAAATTGATAAATGAGTAACAATGTGTAATGTGACAAAATAATTGTATTTTATAATATGTAATAACAATGATTGATGTATTGTCTAATATGTAAGGACAGTGATTTATCATCACTTAAATGTTATTTAAAGAATTAAGGAAATAATAGTGCCACAATTGGCATCGTAGAAATATTCTACTTAACAAGTTTTATTAGACTAAAACATTGTTCTGGATGTGTATTCTATATAATAGTTTTCTTTTTAGTTTAAAATGTATATTTTGAAAATGGTCAAATCTTCATTGTAAAACATTCACGTAATGATGGTTTTTCTATTATTCACATTGGAGAGTTATTCTACATAATATATGGTGATCAAACTCAAAATAGATAGTGCAACTAAATTTGTAAATTACTGTATTTTATTTATTATCTCTAAACATTTAAGGCATTATGTATTGTGTTTGAATGTTGATTATTATTATAGATAATAATTTTTGATGTATTACTCAAAATGTGTTGTAAACATTTAAACTGTATATATTTTTATAATAACTCATTTGTTTTTAAATAAATTAAAATGATTGACTTTTTATACATTTTAAAGAAGGTTAATTATATTTTTTGTCACCGAACTCTCAAATGATTTTGATTTTTCGTGAAGGAGCATTAGTTGTTTGAGAATGTCCCAAATGCAGGACGTCTTCAAAATCAGTAGCCAAAGTTTGTGGATGTGGAGAAACATTGTTTTGTTATTCAATTATTGTATAAAATAAAATACTAATGAAATCTTAATTATATTTTCATAAATGGAAATGTTAGTCTATATACACAATATAATATAACACTAGAACGTTCTAAATCGTATCGTATATAAACCAACAAAGTGTTTATATTATAAATGTGATAATATAAGAATTAAACCTCAAAAGTAAACAAATAACCATCTTACACTCATTATCACTTGAAATAATCACCAGCTTAATTAGGGGATGCATCATAAGTGTATATTATCAGCTTAATATATAATTAAAGGAATCAATTATGATTAATTCTTTCAATTATTATGTTCAGTTGGTCATACCTAAAAGTAGCAATTCTTATAAGCCTTAATAATGAATTTCATGTGTCCTTCATTAGGATTTGTCGAACTTTATTTGTAAAAGTGTAATTTATAAGATTGTGATTTTCATGTATCCCACTGGATCTAGAATCCATGTAACTAGTTCTAAATTAATATTAACACACCATACAAGCAAGTAAATAATCTAACAATGTCCACCTTATAGTGTTGAAGAAATTTAAGAAACTATAGTGTATTATTTCTCTCTCGTGAACATTTACAACAATATTATTTTTAGAAGAAATTGATTAGGTAGTATTACTTTTTTAGATTTTAATTCTCACTTAAATATCAATAACTCGATTATGTGATTGGTGATATTAATTTTTTATCCCAAAAAATTTGGATAGTTTTGTTGATGGTTTCCAAATTTTAAAATTATATTTTTAATATATTAAAAAAATTGAATTTACATCAAAAACTAAATTTGAAGGACTAGAATTTATTTAAAGACTGACATAATTAAACATTTCAATAAGATTTTAAAAACTACAAAAGAGCCTTCTTAGAAAAAGAATTGTGAACATATATCTTAGCAATCTCATCTGAAAAAATATAAAATTAATAAAAAAGTACAGAGAAAAAAGAAAAACTCTTTAAAACATATACACAGGTGATGAACTCTCCCAATGTTGGTGCGTGTGCGTCCACGTGATCTGAGAGACCACAGACGGAGAAAACAGACAGAGCATGAATAAGTGAATAAGACATTAAACGGATTTTGTAGCAAAGAAGTTAACTCGAAGCCCTTAACTCAAAACAGGAAAATTTAAAAGTTACGCGCACCGTAATTAAAGCTAAACACATAGAAATACGAGTTATAACATAAACCCTGAAACCCTAATAGAAAGGAAAGGGACATACATATTAATCTAGTAGTACTAAGCAGTAACAAACTAGAACTGGCCATGATGATATCAAGCATGGAATGCTATGAAGTAGTGCATGCATACATGCAGTGGTTCAGTACAAAGGTGGACAAACAAAACCAGGAGGAGGAGTCTTCCCACAAGTGATCAAAACTTGAAGTGCAAGAGGTAGGAAGATATTCAGGTTCAGAAGCTTAGCCCGAATAACGGTGCAAAGACAAATTGCAGCTTCAAGGTCAAGCAACCCTTGTATTACGGGACAGCACACGTTCTCCGCTGGGTTCCCTATTCCCACGTGCACCAATCCCCCGAGCACGTCCAAGCAAAGTCCCAATTTAAGGGCATCAATTGGGCATGTCCGATGCGGCGGCGAGTACGGCGGTGAGCTTGGTGGAGGGTAAATCACAACCGGCGGGGGCACCACAGGAGGGTTGATTATGATCGGTGGGAGAGGAGGGGATACTTTTGGCGTGCCTCCGCCGTGATGCGGTGGGTGCTTGGGGTGACGTGGCGGAGTGCAATGACCACATGCATATATTGGTGGCAAAAAGTTTAACATTATTACTTTGATGATGAAGAACATGGCTTTAGCCTTTGATTTTGGAGACATGATAGCTCTGGGTTCTAAATTCTTCTTATTGCTGTTCTATGTATTGGGTTTGATATTCCGAGAAGCGTAAGTGTATATATATGGAGTCTGTGATATAAGTATATGCTTTAGCTGAAAATAAAATTGAACCTTGTGCTGATGAGTATTACACGCGGCAGCATGTACATAGAACATCGATCCACGAAGGCTTCTTCTAAGTGACAGATAGAGAGAGGTAATTGAAGTTTTTGGAGTTTTGTTTGGAGGGTTTTCGAATTTCGAGAGTGACTCCGTGACTTGTTCAGTACGATCCGTGAACTGTTCAGAGTGCTGAAATCTGTGTGCAGTGTCGCAGATTTCCATTGTATTTTCACATAATTTGTTTTGCAATATTCGGCCTCTCTGATTCATATGACAGAGCTCTGAATATGTGACAGCGAGAGGTAGAGAAAATAAATGAATCACTAGAATGAGTAACACTAATCATCATAATGTGAGATGTTTATTTTACATACATAATTCAGTCAAACTTCTTCCTTAATAAATACAACAAAAGTATCATAGCCCATTACAAAGTGAAAGTTTTGGACGATGGAGCAAAGCATTCAAACAAGAACAAGGTGGATCCATTTAGCCGAATGCTGTTAGTGTCAAAACTCGCAAGTGATAAATTATTATTCAACACAGTCCACAATTAACTTTCTTCATTTTAACATAATTATTTTTCAATTATTAATTATTAAATTGTATATTATTTTTATCATTAATAACTAATATATAAATAAAAAAATGGAACATTAAGGGTGTCGTAACATGTGCAGAGAAATTTCAATAGATACATGCTAATTTTGAATACCAGATTTCTAGAAAAAAATATCACACAAATAAATCGTTAAAAAAAATCTATTTATACTTAGATTTCATTTCGGAGTTTAGTCTATTCCAATCATTACAAAGAAACCTATTTATATATTAGGTAGATTTGACATTCTATAAGTAGTATAAGAGTAACTTTGCATCACAACAATCTCAGCTCAAAATTACTCTCCTAGAGCATAATTTTATTTAAATATATACAAAACATAGTTTCTTTTCAGTATTACTTGTTTATGATAATTTTAAAATACAATCACTCCCTTTGCAAGAAAAAGCTCTTCATTTACAAGGAAATTGTCTAAAAACCTTGATAGCGTAAAAGCTGATAACATAGTTGTTGGCAGCAATATAATAGATTAAACTCCTATTTTTAATTCACCTTTAAACTATTTCAAAACATATTTAATACATGATTTTGGACATAAATACTAATAAAAAAATATATTTTCTATTTTGTTTATCGTGATGTCCAAACTTTTTAATGTGTTATCTCATCATCTCTTTGTTTTTAAATATAATCGAATTCTTATGATTTTATATACTTCCTTCGTAGTTACCTTTTATATATATATATATATATATATATATATATATATATATATATATATATATATATATATATATATATATATATATATATATATATATATATATAATATGATGTGATGCTAATAATGTATAATGTATAATATATGTATATAAAATGATATGATGCTAACAATGTATAATAGAATAACGTATTATTATAAGGAAAAAAAAGTTTAATCAATTTTGTTTCGAGATGTATGTACCGAGCTTTTGTGGTCGGTTTCCAATGTCAAATTGTGAATTTCTAGAATGTTTGTTTCATTCGGGTGTTTGTGTCGCGTTCTATGGTCGAATGGATGGTGGATTGAGTCTAGTAAGATAATACATGTAGAAGATACTTCGATACAAAAGTTAATAGATGATCGATTGATACATTATTTAATGTATGTGTTTTAAAATCATAACTTCGAGGTTTATTTATTGTGGTTGTGGATTTTTACTTTTTTGTCAGCATAATCATAACTTGATTATATATTAATCAACATTAACATGTTGATTCATGATTATCATTATGTTAATCAAATCATTCTATAACTAGTTGGTCATATTGTTCGATCAAAGTAATAAATCATACTTATGTCCAAGAGGTTGGTCGAAGGATAAACAACCAAAAGTGTTCGATCATGAATGGTCAGTCAAAAGTGTTTGACCAACAATAAATGTTCTCGGTTATGGGTATTTGATCAAGTATATAGTCGATCCAGAATAATCAGTCAAATATAGTAAGTTATGAGTTCTCAGTCAAAGATATAATTTTTTTTAAAATTAAATTGTTTGGTTGATGAGTCATTTGTTGAAAATCTAACATTGACTAAAGATAAAACCAATTTATAATATATATATATATATATATATATATATATATATATATATATATATATAAATAAGTGTGTACAAACATCACTTTATAAATTAATTTTGTGAGATTGCGTTAAATTTAAAGTCCATTTCTTATTACTAATACGATGAATTTGTGTGTGTTGATGTTTAAGGATCTATTAACCTAAAAAAGATGCTAAACTACAAACTATTGCAGCAAGAGGGAGGAAACCTGGAGAAGTATGGATGATCAAATGCTGTTGGTAAATTTGGGAGTTGTAATTTTAATGCTTTTGGAGAGCACTTGCAGGTTTTTTGGTTGGTTTTACTCTAAATTAGATAGGTATATGATAGAGCGACAGTGATACAAGAAGTGTACAATTGAATGAGATACAAATAATAGAAAGACAAATAGTATATAATGGTATACGTAAAATCCTAGTCTTTACCATCCCTGTCTTGTAGTCCTTGGCGCGTTGGCGGTTGTGCATGACTTACTGCAAAAGGTTGGGCCACATCTCATTAATTCTGGCTTCGTTAATATAACAATGATCCAAATGAAGAGAAGACATAGAAGGAAGTCAATGACACGCGGATTGTAGCTGCTGATGCAAGTTCAGAGTCACGACACCTACCGTCCTGTTCCTCGTAACTTCTTTATGGATCACTACTATACCAATTTCCTACTATGATTTCTTTTTCTTATTTACCGCATCATCATTTTACCGTGTAATAAATTAGGAGCACGCAATTTAAGACTACTCATTACGTATAAAGAAGTTGGTCAACTTTGCATATGTGTTATAGTATTATTTTAAGTTTTAGAGAAAGGAGAGTCACAATTTGGGAAAAGTAATTATTTCAAAAATTATCATATATGTCAATTATTAAATTTGTATATTTTGACAGGTTGCTTATAATCAATTAAATGAATTAGTATATATAAATACATATATAACAAAAAAACGTTATACAAATTTTTTTATATAGATATTTTAAATTAGAAAAACCGTGTATACATGTAAGAACCATTATATATAGTGAAAATATTATAATTTTTTTATTAAAAATAAAATTGATATTTTTTATACGTTGGTTATATATATATATTAAATGGTAAAATTTAAATATTATTTGTTGAAATTAGATACATAATTTTTTTTAACTTAACCAAAATTTAAAGAATAGTACGTGGGCCTAATTTTTATATTGTCAGTTTTTTTAGTGTGTGTTAATAACTTTAGTTATAGTTGCATCAATTATATTTGTTTGAATATAATTTATATTATTAAAAAATTATAGCTTTTAAAAAAATTATTAAGTGTGATTAATTAATTAATTATATTATGTGATTGATTAATAATATTTTTTATTGTGTACTATCAATTTTTAAAATTAATATTACATGTTAGCATTTATTATGAACAAATCATAAATATGAATTTTATGAGATAATTTATAAAAGTACGACAACTTGTTATTACGTATAGAAAAAATTGTATTCTCAATAAATATATTATTTTTTTAATAGTATTAGTTTAAAATTAAATGAAAAATATTTTTTTGAAAAAAATTACACATAATTACATTTTTTTAACTGGATTTTTTTATTTATAATGGTATAAAAATTAGACTTATGTTCTATTTAAATATAACTTATTCTTTCATTCTTTCAAGTAAATAAATGTATGAAAATCAAACTTAGAAAATTGGTTTCAATAATTATCAAGGTGTACTAAGTGAATTTGGATTCGTACTATAAGGACACACCAGAAAAATCCATGATAAATTAATATTTTTCCTAATATGATTAAGAACTTTGATTCAAACTCGTAATACTGTATATAAAGTTTTTAAACCATAACAACTTATTTCTTCTATGACTAACAGTGGTATGTGTACTAAGATTGGGAGAGGTGAGGAAAATTAATTATAGAAAGATAGTTTATATTATTTTATTAATTTTAATCATAACTATAAATTTTATTATGCGTTATATACATTATAGAAAGATAGTTTATAGAAAGATACATTTTATTGCTGATAATAAAAAAAAGAAAAAACTATACATTTTATTTATATGATTAATTAAACTTCATTCTTCATTCATATTTTAGTCTTTCACTTAACAAAGTGGTGGGATTAAGGATTTATTCAAACCTTAACCTAGAAGAATATAGTTCAGTGTTATATATTCACCATGTCTTGCTCGCTTATGAAACATTGTACATATTTCAAGGTCAAGCCAGTGGCAAATGACAATTTCAGGAAGAAAATTCCAAAACCAACAAACAAATAATAATTGAGCTTCCACACACAGTGTCGACCACGTTCAATCACCTATACATATCACATTTACTTCTGCCTTTCTCTATTTTTCTACTTTAAAGCACTTATTCAGCTAACAATTCACAATTTTTTTTCTCCCAAAAAAAAGTTATAAATCTATATTCAAAAAATAAGGAATGACAATTCCAAGTTGGACACATCTTGTGCTGTAACCTTTTCCCTCTTCATCATAACCTCATTTATCTTTTGCTTCTCTACAAAAAGTCACAAAAATATTCTACTTCTGTTTAGCTTCAATCAAAGCGAAAAAGCTTTTCTTTCTTTTCTAACTACAGTACTCTTGGTATCTCTTTCTTTCTGTGCGGACGATTATTGAAAACCTTCCATTTCAATCTTCCCAAGGATTTAATATGTAGAAGAGAAATATCTATTAAAACTTAATTTTACAACCGATCCACAAATATGTAATTTCATAAAGTAGCTTGAATGCTTAGGAGTAGAATAAAAGAGTGACAGAGGAAACAATGCATCATATGAGCTGCAAATATAAAAATTTATTCGTAGAAATTTCACATAAAATACAAAAGGATTTCCCAGGAAGTGTTTCAATTTTCAACCACGACAATGATAATAATAGCCAAAACCAGTAGTACGAACGAAATGTTCGCTGAGTAAATGGAAAGCACCAGGGAGAACTCTAAGTGCACAGAATAGTGATGAATAAGGAATATAGGAAAATAGAGAAGCTTAGGAGATGGTGATTATTAAGTGTGTGAAAGTGGTTATGAGAAGTGCTTGTTTAATTGCAGAGGAAATCCTTAGGAGTTTTCTTTCCACAGTAATTGAGAAGCAAGTTCAACTTGACGGGGACATTGAGGTTGATGCCCAAGACGTTAGCTTTGAGAGCAGTGCAAAGGCAGACGGCAGCTTCAAGATCAGCAAGGCCCTGGATGAGTTTGCAGCATGGGGTCTTTGGTGGCTTCCCAAGCTGCACGCCGATCAAACCCAACACATCAGCACACACACCGAACTTAAGGGTGTCTTCTGGGCAAGTCCCATACTTTGTGGGAGGTGGCTTTGGCACAGGCGTGTGTGGTGGCTTTTTGGGAGCTTTTGGGGGTGGGTTGCATGGCACGTATGTGGAGCTAACCACACTGAAAAACAAGATGTTCAGACACAAGAGAAGAGCACCCTTCGAAGCCATTTCACTCTGTCGTTATAACGTCCTCACTCTTACAACACTCTTACACTCTTGCTTTGCTTTGTTGTGTGAGATTGGAGAGGAATGGGTGCGGCTTTTATAGGCTGAGATTGGAGACTGTCTTTCAATTTTACGGTTTAAAATAAGGGTGTTGCTCCCTTCACCACCACACCTTTCTCCCTCCACCTCCCCTTTACTATTTTGTCCCTAACTAAAATTTTATTTTTAGGGTTATTTTTTAATTTTACCCATTCACAACCTATTCCACTAATAATCTATTTTAGTTCTCCGTACATGAATAAAATACTTTTCTTTTATTTTAACATTATATTTCTTCATCTCTTTCTTTTGTCGTTGTGAGATACTACAAATTGCGTATCAAACAGTCTCTCTCGTGGTACAGTGTCGCTCTCATGGTGCGTATCAAGCAGTGCGTGTGTTGCTTTCTCAAGGTGCGTATTCGAATAAACCTTCAAATAAAACCCTAAAATAAAAAACGTAACCTTTAAACGGAGGTGACATCCTTCCACGGATGTCAAAATCCTTCAACGAATGTCAAAATCCTTCAACGGATGTCAAAATCCGTTTAAGGTAAAACGGATGTCGACATCCGTTTTTTCCTTAAACGGATGTTGACATCCGTTTTTTCCTTAAACGGATGTTGACATCCGTTTAAGGATGTCAAAAGTTACATTTGTAATTTTAGGGTTTGTTTTATTAGTTTATTCTTTATTTTTGAAATATTTTAATAATTTAATTTAAATGTTTTGATTTATTATTTTTGAATATATTTTTAATATATTTTAATAATGTAAGGAGAATTAGGTTTGAAATAAATTAAAATAATAAAAGTAAAAAATTTTAATTTAAGGATATAATTGGAATTAAAAAAAATTGGGAAGGTGGAGGGAGAAAGGTGTGGAGGTGGAGGGAGCAACACCCTTAAAATAATTAGGTTTACTTGGAGGCCCATGTGAGTGAACCCATGGGAGGAAATTGGACACACTGGCATCGGGTCATATCATTGAATGAGGAATAAAATTAATAATATTAACTATGGAAGCTCGTGTCATGTGCATATGCTATGTGGTTAGTTCTGAAGTAAAATCATTTCACGCATACGTTAAGTCGTATGAAATATTTAAGGTTGAGACACAGTTAAAAACTAATGCGCTTTTTTATTAACTAAAATTAATTTTAACACAAATATTCAAAAATAAAAATTTAGAAGATGTAGTGTGAAAATTTTCATGGTAAAATTTTTACTAAAGATTCAAGATTTTCTAATGTTACAGAGCGCAGGTTAATTCTTTTTATCGATAAAACTTATTTGTTAGTTTGTTTAAAAATATATGGGTAACATATTTGTTAATGAGTTTTATTGATATATTAGAAAATATGTCGGTAATTACTTATCGTTAAATATATGTTGGATGAATTTATTGAAAAATCAGAAAATTGTTAATAATTAATGATGACTTAAATTTATTGTTAAATATATTTTTGTAATTATCGATAGTTTTTTTGTTGGTAAATATTGAATTATGATTTTCTTCCTCCTTTCTTTCTTCTTCTTCTTCTTTTTTCTTCTTTCTCTCCTCCTCCTCTCTTCCTCCATAGTTTGTCATTATTCCCTTCATAGTTGTATTCATCACCTATGGTTCCTTATCTTCTTTTTCCTCTTTTTTTCTTGTTGTGTTGTTTTTCCTCCTTTTTCATTGTTAGTATGAGTCATTGCAACCATGGGTTTTATTATCTTTCCATCATCTTCCTCCTTATTGTTTTTCTCTTTCTTTTTCTTTTCCTTTTCCTTCTTCTCACTAATTTCCACTTAATTTATAATACATATTTTATTAAATTCAACCAGAATATTGACTCTTATTTTATCAACAAATACAATGATGAAATTATCAATGAATTTTCAAAATTTCAATTACCAACGAATGTACTAACGAATTTTCAAAAATTCAATTAACGACTAATTTATTAAGAAATTTGGAAAAACAAAATCATTAACTAAGAATTTTACCACAACATGGTCAAAGTTAAGTCAAAGTTAAAGTGAGAAATTTAGCACTAATTTTCCAACAAGATTTATGGATGGAAATATTCTTCAATAACAAAAACATTTGCACTATTAATATATTTTATTGATGGATTTTAGAAAGATGATATGATATATGCATTGGTACAATATAACTTTTATAACTAACTAAAACATGCCTATATGAGTGGAGAAGACATGTAAATAATATTTTTTTATCATTGAGCTGGAATATTGCTTAGGTTATTCTCTAAAGTAGATGTACACAAACTATCTATCATATATGTTAGAAGTTGTGTATCTTCTATTGAATGATGTAATGAAATTAAATAAAGCACTTGAACAAAACCAAATAATAGAGGAAATTAGGTTCAACTTAACATGGTTTCTGCCTTCTCAACAAATGAAAATCATTCAACAATATAGTACTTGAAAGGCTATTATAGTGAAATTAGGGTGAATTATTGTAAATTTATGTGAAGAATAACGGGTACCATGAATACTTAATTTTTTTTATCAATAAAAAAGAATATAGAAAATAAGGAACACTTGGGTGTTCGAATCCGTTTGCCATCTACACTCAATACTTAATTTTTTTAATTTATCTTTCAAATAATAAAATAGCATCAAAACAGCATTTTGAAAAACCAATTCGTCGGACTAAAAAAACAAAATAAACTATAAAATCAATTTAAGAACACAGCCCAAAAAAAATACTCTGCAAAAAAAAAATATAATTAAACCATTAAAATAATGTTCACAACGGATTTATGAAAAGTGATTAATAAAGCGTCAAATTGACTTTTCTTAAAAGGAAAAAATCTACATTTGTCATTTTCAATCTTATTCTAAATGTTAATTTTAATAATTGTGATATTTATAGTTAAAAAACTGAGAGTTATGAAAGTTATATTGGAACCTTTTGCATGAACTTTAAATGTTAAGAATGTAGAAAATCATGTTATACATTTAGTTTTTAATAAGTTATTATTTCTTCAATATTATGTATAATTATTTTATTAATATTGACTCCATCTCACTTAATCATAATTAAACGAATTAAATCTTGCACCATTATATTTTCCTCCCTTCAATGACAAATTCGATGGGACTATATTGTAACCTGTACAATATTTCACCAAATTTACGAGGTTTAGGACAAAAATTCTTTTTCTAATGTTCTTCCACGCTTATTTTCAGAGGAAAGAATGCCTTCCTTTTCAACGAATATTTCCATTTTGAAACGTATACATTACTCAAAATGATACATACTGCGAGACTGTAAATATTATAAACTCCCATAATTGTTATATAGGAGTAATATGTCGTGCTCCCTCGGATATGAAAATAAATATACACATATACATACATAACAAGGCCAAGCAGGTTCTGGCAAATGACAATTTTAGAAACAAAATTCCAAAACATAAATCAATTATGATTGAGCTTGCCCACGCAGAGTCTCAATCATGTTCGAACACAAATGTTATAAAAACTTATTCAGCTTACAATCCATACTTCTTCCAACCAAAAAATAAATAAAAATACAATCTATATTCAAAATTTACATACTTGAACAACTAAAGTGGTAAATCCTCTAGTTCCGTCATATCATTGTGCTATAATAATTTCACAGGAGAAAGTAAAAACACTCTGCTTTGTTTTTTTCCTTTTGTACTCTTGTGGCCTCTTTTTATACGGGCGAAAGATTATTGAAGAGCTTCCATTTCAATCTTTCTGTGAGTCGGTTTGGAAAAGAAGAAGACGATTAAATTAAGAACAACAAGACCACGCCGTCTCTTCATAATTAGAGTTTTGCTGCTGTTCTTTTTCTCTCGTATATATGGAAAGAATTGAAAAAGAAAAAATTATATAAAGGAGTACTTAATCTTATAAGCTTAAATGTAGAACTTTTATTGGTAAAAACCACTTGGAATACAAAGGACTATAGAAGCTAACAAGAAAGACCCAGGGAGTCTTTTTAAACCACGACAATGATGATAATAGCCAAAACCAGTAGTACGAACGAAATGTTCGTTGGGTAAATGGCAAGCACCAGGGGGAACACTAAGTACACAGAATAGTTATGAATAAGGAATATAGGAAAATAGAAAAGCTTAGGAGATGGTGATTATTAAGTGTGTGAAAGTGGTTATGGGAAGTGTTTGTTTAATTGCAGAGGAAATCCTTAGGAGTTTTCTTTCCACAGTAGTTGAGAAGCAAGTTCAACTTGACGGGGACATTGAGGTTGATGCCCAAGACGTTAGCTTTGAGAGCAGTGCAAAGGCAGACGGCAGCTTCAAGATCAGCAAGGCCCTGGATGAGTTTGCAGCATGGGGTCTTTGGTGGCTTCCCAAGCTGCACGCCGATCAAACCCAACACATCAGCGCACACACCGAACTTAAGGGTGTCTTCTGGGCAACTCCCATACTTTGTGGAAGGTGGCTTTGGCACAGGTGTGTGTGGTGGCTTTTTTGGAGCTTTTGGGGGTGGGTTGCATGGCACGTATGTGGAGCTAACCACACTGAAAAACAAGATGTTCAGACACAAGAGAAGAGCACCCTTCGAAGCCATTTCACTCTGTCGTTACAACTTCCTCACTCTTACAACACTTTACACTCTTGCTTTGCTTTGCTGTGTGAGATTGGAGACGAATGAGTGCGGCTTTTATAGGCTGATATTCGAGATTGTCTTTAAATTTTAAGGTTTAAAATAATTAGGTTTACTTGGAGGCCCACGTGATGACGTGACCGAGCTTTGGATGAAAAATGTACAAGCTGGCACTGGATCAGCAGGGACGAAGGAATATAATATTATATAATATCTAGTTTGGAGTTATATACTGATTTCCGGTGTGGTTAGTTGTCAACTCCATGAAATCATTTCACGTATACTTGCTTCCGAAATTTCAAAATAGATTCATTAGCTTTTAACAATGCATAATATATTTACAGGATTTTGTCATTTTTGACATATTATTATTGAAAATGAATTATTATTTCAAGAGCTCAAGGTTGTTCTTATTACTCTGTACTTGTCTCTTCCAACTCAATCCTGTCGTCCAACACGATACGAAATTACAGATAATATGCATCTAATTAACGATTAACTTTATGAAAGTTGTCTCCTTGAGGAATCGCTACAAAACTGTGTATACACATGTCAGCCGATCCATGAGCCATGTTGTTTAAGTAAATTCGTTTGCCCAATTATGGACACTGGAGTTAATGATGTTCATCGATTTATGAAGGTTTTTTTTTTCTTTTTATCTCAGATAAATGTGATTAACAGTGCAGATGAAGTTTGAAGATGCTGTTTCTGATCATGTGCAAGACTGAACCCTAAAGTAGAAACCTTTGGACTGACCTGATTATAAGGCTAATGGATCTTCACTGATAAAGAGGTCCATCAATCATCACTCACTTGTTCAAGTTTTTGGAAAATAATGAATAATATCTATACTAACACTCTAAAGAGAAGATCACAGTGTTGTTAAACTATAAGTTGTCAAGTATTATAAATTTATCGATATTCATAATATAATTATTTTAGAAATAATAATATATGCATAAATCAAATTACATTAATTTAACTTATATTAAATATTACAAAAATTAATATTTTTTCATTGAATACTTTTTCCTAAACTTATTTTTAGAACAAAATTTTATTTCACACATATTATATATACTAAATTTTAAATCAATAATTATTTAATACCTCATTTATATAGATAAAAATAATGTAAAAGATATATATATTTTAAATAAAAGAAAGTAGGAATCATTTAATCACTCTATTATATGTGTAAAATATATAAATATAAATTTTTAGAAAATATTAATTTTTAGACTTAGTAAAATATCTGCTCAAGATAATCATATCTAAATCAAGTAATATAAATCCTCTGTATTTAAATTTTTATTATATTAAAATAACATAATTTTATGACTAATTAATTAAAATAAGAAAATAATGCAATTTAAAAGTGTGTGTGTGTGTGTGTATAAATAACATTATAAATTTTATATATAAATTAACTTTAATTAAAGATTAAAATTTTCTTATTAAAATATCATACCAAATATAGTTAACAAATACTGTATCTCTTTTAAATATAATAATATAAACAAAGCAGTGAATTTTTTTGGAATCGGAGATATATTTAAAGCAGAGGTTATGACTAAATTGTGAGTTTAAATTCTAAATATTATAACACAATTCAGTTAAACGTGATACAAAATTTATATTATGAAAATAAAAGCTTATATTTTATGTTTTGAAATTTTAAAATACAAATAAGACTTAATAAAAAATGTATCGCTTATAAACTATTGTATCAAAAGAAAAATCGTAAAGAAATATTAAAAATTGTGTGACTTACCATAATCTAAATATTAGAAAATTTCTTACTAATGAATCGTGATATAAATCTCCTATGTTAAATTAGTGAGTATGAACGAGATCCTATATGAAGTTTTCTCCTTGCGGCATATCAACTTTGACCAAATTACGATGAGTTTGTTTGTATGGCCACACAAAATAGCAATACTATTTTTCATATATTGTTGAATTGTTTAAAAAACCAACCCATCTAACTCCGATATACTTTTGAAAATATTGTAATTAAATATAATTTATAATATATTTATGATAAGTAGTTTGTTATAAGTGAATCATTATATATTGCATCAATTTGAGTACGTGATAATTTCCTGTAAGAGAATTTTACTTGGATTTTTGATAATTACCTTTCGAAGGATTTAGCATAACATGAACCTTATTTTTACCACCTCGGTCTTCGGTTTTTGGAAACAAATTGATGATTACCTGTCGAAAGCAACCTCACTTGTACTATTTTGGAAGAGCAATACTCCCTAAGAAAATTTAGAAATTTAGTATCCACTCATGTTGCACCCACGTGTTTCTGGTTAGATTTTTTTTTCTTAATTTATATGAGGTTCACTTTGATTCTAATGAGTCAATAATGAAATTTATATGTGAAATATATAACTGAATTTTAATATTGTTGTATGTTACATTCTCTTCTTCCTCATTCTTTTTTGTCCTTTTTTTCATTTACTTTTAGTTAATTTATATAACAAATATCTTATCAAATTTATTCAAAAAATTTATATCTATTTTATAATAAACTTATCAACAGATTTTAAAATATAAGTTATTAATCAATTTTAAAAAATTATATTACCATGGATTTTTAAAAATTCAATTAGTTATAAATTGTTAAATCAAATTTATTATCAAAGAATTTATTAATAATCTTTTTGTAATATAATAATAATTCAAGATCAGACACCTTATATGTCATTAGAAATAAAAACTTAAATTTATCATAAATAGTAATATTTACTGAAAAATATCTTTATTGATAATTATCAACTGACATAATTCGATAACTATTTATAAATAATATTTATCGATAATTATTAAAAGATATATTTGTAATAATTATTAAAAAATATATCTTCAAATAATTTTATACCTTACAAAATATTATTAATGAAAAATTCATCTATAAATTCCGTCAAATGACATAACAGAATGAAATGTAGTAAATTATAGTTTTTATCATTGAATTTTGGACATAAAACCAACTGCACAACAAAAATGACAACCAAATCTTAAATGAAAATTTATGTAGACAAATATGTTTATATTATAATTCAGACAAACAGAAGATTTTAAAATATGTGTTTATAAAATAATAGTCTTAATAATTTATATAATTATCATAATTGTTTACTTCATTGTCTTATTATTACTGTGAGGATACTTCTACTGCAGCGGATGGTAAGAGTTGTGGTTTAACTTTTAAATTCAAGACTTTTTAATTATTTAACTTTTAAATTTACCTTATATTAATTCTTTAGCTTACAGACTATTTAAAATTATTACAAAGAGGGTTTCCAACATCTCTATTAGTACCTATTGAGGACATAACGCACGAATTTATAATATCACATCTTCAATTATATTAAATGGCATATCGTATAATATGATAATATTAGTGTATAATGACTACTTTTAGATATTTTAATCTTTTCATGTATTAGTAAAAAAATACTTAAAACATTTAAAACCCCCATTAAATTATATCAATTGGTGTAAACATATTTAACTTGATGATCAATTTGATATTTTTTAACAATGAGTTCCAAATATTCTTCCAATTTTTGTTTACGAAATTTTTTCTATTAAATAGAAAATGGTATTAATTTCTTTCATAGTTTTTATTATATTAAATATGTTTACTTTCATTTATTTATAAAATATAAGAAATGGTGTGAGGGTTGAACACGTTTATAAAATATATAAAATATTCATTAATTAATCCTGATTATTGATGTTTTTTCATAAAAAAAATGGACAATATCACGGTAATCACGGACATCAGATGCAAAATGGCACATACCAATAGCCTTTTTGAGTCTGTTTTTATAATATATACAACAAATAGCTTATCATTTGCCTTTAGAATTCAAGTGCATATACATAGTTACATTAGTTTTTCTTTGTTCAACCTTTGAAAGTATGTTTAAATAATAAATATTTTATACTGTCGTTAATGCATTCTAATTAAATTATGTTAATTAATGTTTAATTATATGAATGTAATGATAAAAATAGGCCTAAAATATGATTTTTTTTTTGTTTGTTTTTCGTTTATAACGGACAATTTTTATATATTTGGGTTTCAGATTTTCTATTATACTACTCTCCAGTCCAAATATATATATATATATATATATATATATATATATATATATATATATATATATAATATTTTAATTAAAAAATATGATTTAATAAGATCATTTAAGTATTTTTATATACAACAATCCAATTTACATATTATATTTATATTTTCATAATTTGATAAATTAGTTATTATTTATTATTTATTATATTGTTATGGTTATAAATATTATTTTAATAAAAGCGTAGTTTTAAGATTCATACTAACTTTATAAATATAATTAGTGTTCTTGGAATATACACTTCATAATTAATTTAATTTCACTTATAGATCTTAATTGTCTTACTTAAATGTTAAAATGTTTTTACAGATATTTTTCTTTTCAATAGCAAAAAGACCCTTCTCATAAAAAAAAAAACCTTCTCCTAAAAAAAAGTCGTCATCATTAAAATCTCGTCACCTCTTCTAAAATTTATGCTTAAAATCTGAATAAAAATAATTATAATAATAATTATTATTATTATTATAACAAGAAACAAGGCAGCATTATCACCATCCACGAATATCAATTAAATTGAAAAAAATCTTCAGCTTTCTAATCTCCGTAGAGAAAAACAATACAAGGTTGTACTTCATCTTTGATTGTTTCAATTCAATGTTCTGAACCTAACTCATACCTATATGACATTAAAAATGAAGAGAATATTTAGATCATGATCAACCTGTGCTTGATAACAACTCACAAGAATACAGGTTTAAAAATAAGCCAATTGATGATAGGAACATGCTCATAACAAGCCAGAAAGTCAGACATAAAACAAAATTTGAGGCAGTAAATGAAATTTCTGGTCTGAGCCACTATGCTTCCCATCGATTCCCAGAAAGTTAAACATAAAACAACGTACAATGATTGGAACACCCAAGGGTTCCCTACTATTTCTATTATTTATTGTTGATAAAAGAGGATCTTCGCATCGATTTCCAGCACGATCAATGAGGAAGTGCTGTAGTGGAGAGCTTGCAACACCACAGCAGAAAACCAGAACGAAAACAACCATTCTTTTGCACATCGAATAAGTTCTTTTTTAGTTTTTAAAAATAAAAAATATTTTCTTAACATAAATATCAAACTCACAAAAACTTATACATTTGAATAAGAAAAACTAAAGGTGGATGCGATAGTGATCAGAAGTTTCTTTTTAGATTTTAAATATATAAGTGGGGTTAAATGGTTTTAACTTCGAAGTTGAGAAGTTTTACAAACACTTCCTTTTATAATCCTCAACGATTGTCTTTTAGTGTCAAAAGAGACCAGGTAGTATAGCATAGCCTGTTTAGGGTGCCACAAAGTGAAGTAACTTTAAGAGAATTATTGTCTTCTCAATCACTGATTTTTTAACCTAATGACATTTTATTAAAAAAATGAAGGGAGAGAAGTCGGCAGCAAATCTTGGGTGTGTAGGAGTCATTTTCAGCATACAATAATACAAACGCTGAGCCCCAAATTCAGAAGATGGTTGACTCGTAATTTCCATTAAGGCTGCGGACAAAGAAAGTGCAAATTGCAAAGTTGCAGTCTTGGCATATTATGGGCAATTAGCATGAAAAACTGTGGGCTAGATGAGAGTATCTGGAAGAAAAACCATAAAATATGGAGTAAAGTAAAACATTATTAGGACAGTAGGCCATTCAAACACAACCTTTTCTCCAACACATATCTCCATCCATGACTCTCCAATGCTCCCCAACAACATTATCTCCTCATTACCACCACAACTTTAGATATATCCTCTGTTTATGTTATCTAACAAAAATCGAACCATCATTTTCATCCAAACTATACACAATGTTCATTATACACGACAATTATCACAGACGCGTAAACTCAGAAAAAGTCACCTCGCCCTGTTGTTACAAAAAACAGGAAAGTCCTCCCACTAGATTCAGTAGTACCTGTTGGCCTCAAAACTTTGCCTAAATAAATATTCATAGTTGCGAAATGGTAGGTTGGTGTGTCTGAATGGAATTTCCCCAATTGCAATCTTTTCTCAAAAGAGAAAACAACATTTTCTTACGTTTAATCATCCACGCATTTTCTCTTAACCTTTTTCTTGTTATATGATCGGTAAGGTCGCCCATTAGGGTTTGTCTAATGATGAAAGAGTTTTAGATAATGCTTCCATTATCATCAATCACAGATGATCATAATAATAACTTGACGAGTACGGGTCATTCTTAACGATCGTCTTTTATCATGAATATCGTTGTTATTAAATATTATGTGCGTTTTTAATTTTTAATACAGAGGTATACCAAAATTGCATAGTTAAAAAAATACTAGTAATATATGGTCTTGTTTAAACATTTTGTAATAAAATAAAATGACTAAAATAATTCTTTTTATAATCTTTTAGATAAATTTATTTATAGAATTTTTAATGTATATGAACGAGATTCACATAGGAAAATCTTTCATAAAATTACTTATGTAAAATTCAATTCAGAAAAACAAAACAACAAATCAAAAAAACAAAACAACCAATGAATTGCACTATGCAGTATTTAGCCTTTTAATTCGTGTAATAAGAAACCGAAACATATAAAGACGTGATAACATATTTAAAAATTTTGCGAACTTATAGGTTTGAGTTGCAAAACAAATCGAAATCATATATTTTTTTGGCATAGTTAATAGACAACTAACATGAAACTATGTGTCAAAATTTTCAAAAGTTTTCAAAAATCACATTTTTTTATATTTATATATCTAAATAAGACATATGACATTGGTTGCAGAACAACCAAAGTTATATATCTCTTTTGGTTTTGGTTAAAAGAGAACCAAGGCCGAAATATGTGTCAAAATTTTCAAAATTTCTAAAAGTTAGTTTTTTTTCTAAAGAACACAAATGGTCTCGAGTTTCACTTAATCAAAGTTATACGCTCATTAGGTCTTGGTTTTATGGACAACCGAGACCTAAATGTAATTAAAATTTTAAAATTGTCACTATGATACATATAGGTAAGGATGGGTCTGATACATCTCAATTAAAGTCGGATATAGTTCGACCAAAATTAAATACAGCTCGACCAAGGTTGGAATATACAACTCGACTAAGGTAAGTTATAGTTTGGTCAAGGTTGGATACGACTCTTTTTTTATTTGTTTTTTTTAACAGGTCATATGGTATCGGTTATTTGAAATAATTGATACCATATGCATTTTATGCTTCGGTTGTTTGAACTAATGAGGCCAAAAGATTACTAAAAATTCAAAATGCCACTCTTTTTTTATTTGTTTTTTCTAAATGACATCGATTTTTTTGACAACCGATGCCATATTTATTTTTTGTTTCGGTTGTTGAACAACCTAGACTAAAAGGTTGGTTAGAATTTTAAAATTGTCTCTGAAATTTATATTTTTTTTTATTTTTACCAGCCTTTAGACTTTAATTTTACAAATAACAGATGTTATAGAGTAAATATTCCTTCGGTTATGCAAAAAATTTACATCATATTTCTTTCTAGAGTTAAAATTTCGCGAAAGAAATAAAGGTACCACTTTCACAATTTTCTTCTTCTTTTCACTTGTGCAAACCACGACGTTGCACTACGTCGATTCCATACCTCTCTGAATGTCACCATCACTGCATCGCTGCACTTTTCGTTCCTCGTTGTGTTGCTCTGTGTGTTTTTCGTTGTATTGCTTGTATCATTCGTCGTCTTTATTATTGTGGTGAGCATGATTCTCATTGTTTCTCTTTTGCATTTTTGTGCTTGCGTTATTTATGCTTTAGTTGTATCTTGCTCTGTTCATTATTGCTTAGATTTATATTATTGATGGTTTAGGAGCAGAGATGAATATGAGTCTGAGATGAGTATGACATGTAAAGGAGCAAAGATGAATATGATGTTTGAGATGAATATGTTGTTATACTTTTGTTAAGATGTAAAGATAAAAAAATAATTGTATGTGGTTTCCTACCTCACTTGGATTTATTGATGTTGAAAGAATTGTCTAGATCATCTGAATAACTTTTAATTAACTGTCTTGTCACACGAATTCTCCATAACATGAGTATTGTTGCATTCTTCTCCATTGTTGCTCACTTTTTATACTCCCAAGTCTCTATTATTATCTTGAAAATTTATTTTTGATAGGAGCCTATAATTTTTTAGTATGTTGTTTATCTTTTGTATGTTAGATATGTGATTAATTATATGTTTAAATATATTGTTCTACTGATTTAGTTTTAGTTTCCAGTTTAATATTCAATACGAAAATTATTATTGTTAAGCTATTGAAAAAATGTATTTGAAAAAAAGTAAGATAAGAGGAAACAATACTAATAATTTATAAATATTGAATCATGAAT
Source organism: Vigna umbellata (assembly GCF_029865625.1). Taxonomy (NCBI): domain Eukaryota; kingdom Viridiplantae; phylum Streptophyta; class Magnoliopsida; order Fabales; family Fabaceae; genus Vigna; species Vigna umbellata. The sequence goes on along the minus strand of NC_142167.1, from coordinate 11,949,148 downwards.
TGTTCGATTATACAATTTAAGAAAATTAATCATTTTTTCATAATTTTTAGTGCATATATATTTTATTATATATATCTTAAAATTTATAAATATTTTATTATTGTGTTTTATAATTACTTTTGTTTTATATATAACTTGAAAATGAACGTGAAATGCTAGCAAAATTTTATTATTTGATACCATTCTTAACTTAAAACATTAAAAAGATTTTTTTTCTCTATAAAGTATTCAACTTTTTTTATTTCTAATTAACGTGGAATTTAGCCTCACATTTAATTCTCATCAATGAAATTAGAAAATAAGCAAAATCACATTTTTCACGTTGAAAGGTGATCATATTTGACAAATTGCTTCCCGCTGAAAATGTGGATCTAAGAAGCCGATGTCGTAAAAAACAGCAGCACCCGTGATACAAATATATTAAATTTCTTATTATAGTCGTAAATATTGAATATCACATCGTAATATTGACTTTTAGAGTTGATTATGATCGTTATATTCATTCTTTTTCTATCATCATTATCATTCCCAAGCTACTGTTAATGCACCTGAGATGGAACTTCAGCATTAATCAATAATATATGTACCTATCTAGTCGAAAGGCAAAGCATACAGTAAAAACCAGTTAATTGATATGTTCCACTGTATATAACCCTATTGATTAAAATTGTTCAAATATCTTTCTGCTCTTCAAAAATGTCTCAAAATGTCAATACTAAGAACCATTACTTATTTTAAAGCTTAAACATGGCCATGGCTTCCCAAAGATTTAAATAAATAAGATTACATTTAACTCTTCTCTCGTCCTTTTTCTAGCTCCACCTAATTTCTTCATAAAGTAAGGTCTTCAACCAGTAGAAGACAATGAATATATGAGCTGTGGAATCATAGCAAATCTGAATTAAGAACAAGTGGTAAATCAAGAACCATATAAAAAGAATATAGATTGTGCTCATTAGTTTGCCACTGATTTTCTCTTCACAAAAACTGTCTTTATTATAAAATATTAAAAAATGTTTTCACACTATTTCCTCAGTTCATGGTAACTTCAAGATCAATGAAACAGTAGTCTTAGGTTTCAAATTATCTAACTGCTCACAGAATGTTTTAAGAAGGTGTATATTAACTTAAATTGTTCGTTGATCAATTTTATTGTGTAATACATTTTACTATTTTTAATTACCAGTATGACTATGCAATCTTTTAAGGTTGTGTTAATTGAAATTAAAAAAAAAAATGGATGAGGATGAATATATAGAAAAGAAAAAGATTTTGTGGATGAGGATAAATTTGAAAACGTTTTATAATGTATAACGAGAGTGTTATAATATCTAGTAAACTATGTATTAAAGAAGCAAAGATATATAAGAACTACAAGAAAAAAATATCTACAAATTAAATTACGTAAAAAATATTATGTTTCTCTCTATCAATATAACATAAGTAAATACTTTCAAAACATTATTTAACAAGGTTAGCATAAAAGATTTTAAAAAAATATATATTGATAGAGAAATGCTGAGAGTACTTAATTATGAAATTTTGATAAATAATTTTATATTCTGTAAATAAATAAATAAATAATTGAAAAGTTATATTGAATGAAAGATCAATGCTCACTAAAATGTCTAAATGTGAACATGATTTTTGTATGATTAAATGAGAATTTCTAAAAGTAACTTCAAGATCTGAGATTTGTAAAATAGAATCATTAAAATTAGTTGTGATGTTCTATTTAGATAAGAGACAAGAAACTGCAACGCGGATGCAAAAGTTTTCAAATTTTCTTCAAAAGTAAATTAATGTTTGTATTGTCGGACGTGTTAATTTTTTATTTCCAATGGTTCAATGGAAAATATCCTAATTAATAATGTTTTGCCAGTTGTTTGATTGTAATCAAATAGATGCAACCATAGAATTTATAATTATATTACTATATTATTATATTATCTATATATATATATAAACAATAATTTGCGTGTAGGGTAATTAATTGATGGAAGCAGGAAACCAGTCTCATAATGCCACATAACCAAGCCCGTATGATGCAAGGTTCCACTGAACCAAGAGTAATTTTAAAATAATTATTTCATATTTATGTTGTTTTTAAAATTTTATATATTCCAATGAATAGATAATATTGACTAATACAGTTTAAAAAATGAATAATAATTATAAGAAGTAGTGTTTTTATTCTAGAAGTAACTTTTATCCATACTGATATTGGCTTATGGCCCTTATGGAGCAATATCCCATCCTGCATAACCTTATCTAAAATGAAGATTAAATGTTCATTTAAGTTTCCATTAATGTGTTAGTCGCAACTAATTATGGAGTATTAAAAAGGTTATTGAATTATGTATTCATATTTTTGGTTAGAGTGTACGTCAAGGTTTGAAAAAATGATTATGGAAGATTGTCATTTGCCAAAACGACACGAAAATGGGATCACAATATATCTTAAACCAGTTCTTCAGATTGCTATAGTTTTTCTTAATAACCTCACTTGAGCTCAAGGCTAAAAAGAAAAGGAACAGATGTATTTAGGGCAACTTCCTGCACCAACATGTTTTCTTACTGCACCCCATATCCTTACTAAAACTACTTAACTACCCTTTATTTAAAACCTTTTAATATTAGATTCCGTGCTCGGTATCTCCTTCACTATGCAATTCCTTCATCACCTAATTATCCTTCAAAAGGAATAAGTGCCATAACACATTGCCTCACCATATCAAGCCATGACTGCAAATTCAAAGATGTCAAAGGCAAAACTACCGACATTTTAAATAACAATTAATAAGCATGACTTTGGCTACAACATTAAAGGTTCTTGTAATATCTACAATAGGATCACAAATTTATAGCCAATTTTCAACAATGTCCAATATCGCAGCATTCCGTGGACCTTGGATCGTGTGCATGTGAGAAGCATTACGCAGATCTATTGATTCAATCAGAGAAGGTTTGGGTTTTAAAAATCGTAATAGAAGCTCTTTTTAGGGAATTTCTTTTTGCATCCTATGTTTTTTTCTATGCTTATGTTTCTAAAATTCCAATTATACCCCTTCTATAATTATAATTTTCGAATTGTACAATCGTTAAATATTTCAAATTGTATAATTTGTAATTCAAATTTATATTCTAAATTTTGCAATCTCAAATACAATATGTACAAATTACATTATAGATTGTAAAATTACACTCCAAATTGTACCATCCATAATACAAATTAGAATAATCAATCCAAAACTCAAACTTCATTTCAAATTATACAATTCATAAATTTACATTCTAAATCGTATAATTCATAATCTAAATTCAAAAGACAATTCGAAATACAAGTTTTATTTCAAATTCTATAATCTATAATACAAATTTACATTACTAATTGTACATCCGTAATATAAATCTACATTAAAATTTCCCTACACCAATGGATTTATGAGTTTGTTTGATTAAGTTATCACACCCTTCACAGGAGATTGATTGAAACTTATATTCGCATACTCTACCAAATATTTGAGTTTTACTGCTAGTATTTGCTATCAGTGGCATCTTGTCAAAGGGAGTGTTAGGATGCACTGAAAGGGAGACTGGAGTTGGAGGCCAAACTCCAAAGAAATCAGTGATGGAGAAAGACATTGTGAAAAAAATAGGGGGTGATATGGTTGTAATTAAATCTCTTCAATTGTTGTTTGCAATTGTCTGAGCTGCATTGAGGGAGGCTACCAATAACCTTCATGAAGCACTGCCGGTGGATATGGGGAAGAGTGCTGGTGGAGGTGGGGAATGGGCACCAGGGGAAATGGAAGAAAGTACAAAGGTGTTGTGATGTAGGAGGAAGGAGTGGATGGAAGAAAATGAGGACAAATTTGTCCTTTCACTTTGCTTATGGAGGTGCGGGAAGAAATACCCTCTTTTTATCTATTAAATAACTTTCAATATCTGTTTTCTGGGGTAAGGCCTGAATGACAAAATTGCATCTATTTTCGATCGCCGCTGCCAAATCAGTGATTGAATGTATGAGAATGCTTTATTTTAATTGAGTCCTAATTTTATGTTGAATTAACGCAGATTGCTCACATTATAATTAATGATGTTACAAAGTTCATTCTTTGCGATTAAAATTCATAAAATGGTACGTATGAACATTGAAACTCATTTAAGTAATTACACACTCAATCAATTTTGATTGCAATTTCCAAACAACATTCTTTGCCAAAATCATTTTCAAATACATGATACCAAACGAAAATCACGTTCACTTGAAATTATTTTGTAAAATTATGCTTCAAAATCAATTTCATAAGTACACATCGAAACACAAGCTCGCATAATACTGGCCTACTCACAATCATAAGCAATTAAGCATTAACGATCTCAAGAACTAGATTCGGCCCTTCCATTAGTTGGATTTAGCAAGTCTTCTCCACGATCCCTTATTTTGAACTACAAAGATAAACATAAAAGAACAATTACATCAAATAATAACTTCCCATCCGATTTACCTATGGTTCACCACCAAGCTCCACTCGCAGATTGTCATACGGATATACTTTGGGTGTCTGATACAAAGCAAATAACAGATAAATCAATCAACACAAGTACTAATAGCAACACAAAAAGCATTGAATATGAAACATCAAAAGAGGAAAATATCAAAGGAAAGGTAGCGCAAGCAATATTGCAATTGGGATACATGGACGATAACAATAACATGCAGGACAGAGACCTCCATTAGTCCATAGACCATGACCATGCTCAACTCTAGCAAACAAACTGTACTATTCTTTCAACCAAACAGAAAAATAAGTTCAAATTTAGCTTAACGTAAAATTTAGGTTTGAATCCAGACTTAACGATAGAATCATACATCACAAATTTTGGACAACAAGAACATTGGTTAGTTGAAAATCTATGCAGGGAATTTGATTTCCATTAGCAGCTAGAGAGCAAATTTTTGGAATACATTTTAATTGCATATGAATTGTGAATTCTGTGCTCCTAATATATGATTGTGCTCCCAATATATGATTCTGGAAGTTGCTGTTACACTATGTAAAAGCAACGCTGGAGAATGGGGAACAATATCCTATCCTCTGAAAGGGCACTAGGAACAGTGAAGGCTTTCTTCAATTTTAAAATGTGTAATAACATCTTCAATCAGACGCTAGGTTCAAATTATGACATACAATGGCATCATGGTTGACAAAATACAAACATGTGATTTTGCAAACTTAAATCCCTTAATTTGACCTCAACACGTCAAGTTCGCATGCTATGATATGATATTGGTGTAATCATGAGATCCCAAAGTGCCAAATATGGCAATAACCAGACCAAATCAGAGAAAACCCACAAAAAATAATCCTTGATACCATGTATCAGAGAGCAGCTGACATTAAACCCAGGAAAAAAAAAATCTTAACCCTTGGCTGCCAAATGAATGTCAGAATTTAAAGTTGCAGCAAGTGCCGAGAGGACTGTATGTGGTGATTCCCTCAACTTCTGGGTTTGTTCTGCCTCCACCTACTGCATTTCTCCCATGTTTGTATGTCCCTTGCCAATTGCTTTGTTATTTGAAAATGGAAGTGACATAAAGGTTTTGGTTCATTATACCATTAAAAGTAAGGCTTCCTATACAGACCCATAATGGCTGATCAAAAAAAGAAATATATAGAACATAATGAATCAGACCCTTCTCTGAAGACAAGACCCCAACATGACGCAACCTACATAGCACTCAAAGACAATTAATTGATCTAGATTCTACAAGAATTTTGAAGCTTAAAGTGTCACATTTCAGATCCACCTTAGTTCAATGACAGAGGTATTTAATCCTTATGCATAAATATATGTTTAACAAAAATAAGAGTTCAAAATTTTTCATTAAACCATTAGGTTTATCAGAGTCCAATTAAAGGGTACGAAGGAGTTACTTTTTCAAATAGTGTTCAATTTATTATTAAACGATGCTCATCCAGCGTAATTCCTCTTAAAATATTAAAATGGACCAAGTTCGTATTTGTGTACGTGTAACCTTTCTAGATTATGTGGTTTCATACTTCACACTAACATGGCTTTTCAAACCATAAAATAAAATCCCTTCTAATATATCTGTTTCAGTGACCAAATACCTCTGCATTTATTATGAACAAATTCTATGATTGGACAAAAACAGATTCCTTCGGTCAATTTGTCAAGCAAAGGGATGTCATTTTTTTATTCTCTAAACACATTTTTGTCTTATTAGACTGAATGAGGAACAAGAAACAAGGAAGATATACACGTTTATTCAATGCTCATTAGAACAAATATATTTTCTCTTTCAATATCTCCAGTAAGGTTGTTGTTGAAAATTTTCTTACACTCAATCTTGACTGGAAGGTACAACACACTTTGTTTCATAAGGCGTATTGTTTGATGCGCAGAGTTAAATTGCATTGTGAGTTATCCTATGTAGAACATATTACTACAGTGTAGAAAGCTTAGAGGGACTTAGGGAACAAATAACACTTGCAATGACAATCTAAGATTGAGATTGTTGTTGGTGTAGCCTATACTGACATAGAGAATACTTATAACATTGTAAAATTAGTATATACATTTGCTGTAAAAGGGATCGGTGTGGCTCAGTTGAGTGAACCACCATAGAAGTTACATTTGGGTGTTTTTTTTTCTTCTTCCCCTTGCTTCCCTACCCTTATCAAAAAGCTTGTATAACCATTTCAAATTTATATATCTTGCAAAAAAGGTTTTGAAGTAGTTTTATACACACATATTCAACCCTCCTCTTCTATGTATCTTTTATTCCTTCACAACACTCTACACAATAAAAGCTATGACCAATTAGGTGTGGATGTCATATGCTTTTGTCCTGGAGTGAGCGTCCTTGTTGGTGAGATTATTTTGAAAATAACTAAAGAAAATGCTTATCTCAGTACATAATAGATATGTCCACAATTTAGACATATGTCAACTTAGGGTATGACTTTTGATTATGAATTTGTTTCACAATTCTTTGCCATAAATTATTTGTCCTGTGTGTACAAGGTTCAGTAGAACCAGCACCCAACTAAAAATTGCACAAGGCTCAAAGGATATAAATTAAAGAAACACATAACAACTAAAAGTGCATCGCCTAAGCAACAAACAAGAACAATAGAATCCAATTCAACCAAAATTTAGAACACTTCCTACATTAACACTCATCAATGTCGACCATTATCAGCTTCCCTTAAAATATTTTATTGAGAAATGCTATAATAGAATTGAAATAAGCAACATCCTAATCGCACACAAAATAGCAAAACAATCAAATCAAAGTCTACACGGAGCATAAATTCAGAGGAAATGGTTAAGGATAAAGTTAAAGTAGAAGACTTACAAACGGTATCTTGGAGGCTTTGTCATTCCACACAGCCAACAATCCCAGAGATGCAAAAAAGCTTAATCCCCCACACAGCCAGGCCAATGCTTCATACTTATTTCAAAATAAATAAATAAAAAGAAAAAGAAAAATCAATGTTATGCAGCAATATTAACGCAAAACTTCCATACGAAAATAAGATCAAAGAAAAAACAGATACCTTTCCAACAGTGTCAGCAATACGATCTATGCACGGTTCGGGAAATGGTGTCCCGTTGTCCCACAGAAGTTCCTCGTTCATGGGAAGCTGAAAGCCCCAAATTCAAAAGAGACGTTGGTTTTTAAGCTTTTATTAAAAATCAAAAATCGAATAAGATAAGTTTAGCGAAATATACAGGTTTGTCAGGAATATAGTGCTTGCCGACGGG